>NC_056739.1:1008356293-1008373793 GCF_019279795.1 Protopterus annectens | reverse complement strand
AGCAAGAAGACAGTGTAGGCCTTTTTTGGTGGACAAGAATGCTCACAACAACTACCAGATAATGAGGTTAGGAATATTGTAAAAACCTTCTTTCTACGAATAATAGATGGTTTCTTTATATGGCACTGCATGGTAATTCCCTGAACTGTGGACGGTCATTTCTGGTCTATCCTTAAACATAGACAGCCTTTGCCTGGGGTAAATCCAAACCTTCATTCTACTGCATCAAGGACAGAACCCAGCAATGCACAAGGAAACGGAGAAAGGGGAGTAAACATGACTTATGTCTGTCTGGGTTGTATAATCCATGGACTGCTGTCTCTCATAACATTCATGTAACTTAAAGTTGGGTCACATTAAGACTAATGTCCTGTGTAAAGAGGGTTTCCCTAATGAATTATGATGTGGTGCAAGATGATCGATGTAAACCATAGGACAATGTGGTCATTTAACAAAAGAACAATAAATAAAGAATATCCACTTAATTATATACTAAACTGAAACAAATCTTCATATCTCATCAAAAAAGCATAATCGTTTAACATTCTTTCCTGCTCTGTATAGTAGAATCGTAAAATACTAACTGGTTATAATATTCAAGTGAAATGCATGAATTTTCTTTGCCAGTTTTTTGGATTTTATTCCCCTTAAAGAGATGCTTCTCATCTGAGAATATCTACTAATCAAATTGCTTTTCTCAGTTGTGAACTTATCTTTTAGCTCATTGGCTTTATGTTATAGTGCATGTTTAGTGCTTTTCTGAAAATTGCATTCAAAGCATTTTAAAACTTGACTAAAGTAATTCCATAATTACTGCATGTTGGTTGGTAAGAAATTAACTTAAGTAAATTGCATAACCATATTCTACTGAAAGGCAGTCATTGATTAGTTTTCTTGGTTCTACCATGAATCATCAACTTTCACAAAGGCGATGAGCCACAATACAGAAAAATAATGCACAGAACTGTGAACAATTTAACCTGCAACCTCTCAAGCTTATATATACCAACCCCAGGGTTGCACAAACTTGAAGGCAGGAGGAATCAGGCAGAAGAAGTGAATCACATGTAGGCGCACACTTAGAAATCACGGGAGCAATGATTTCTTATGGAAAATGACTGTCAATGTCTTTTGCTGTGAGCAAATGAAGCCCTAAGAATTTCACCTCATCCTTCTGTACACAAGTCAGTTTTCATAGGTAATCTCAAAAGTGAGAAGTTCTGCAACAGTTTCTACTGCTGAAAGGAAGTACAAAATAAAATGAAGTGACATCTAACTTTGACTGTAAGTTTTTGCATTGTTGTGAAACAAAACTAAATGTATTGCTGTTTTTGAAAGGTCATCAAACTCTTCACCCATCGGTTAAGTAAAACACTTGTTCTTGATTTTAATATGCTTCATATTTTGAAGAAATGTGCACAACTGTACATGTTGTACTTGGATCACATTATTTGTGGCTCCATCTGACTCAGAAACTGAGAGACATTTTTTTTTACAGGACTGTGATATTACAATGTTGGAGCACACCAAGCTCAACTTTGTCATTTTAAATGCAAATATTAGAAATGGAAAAAAAAAAGAAAATTAAAAGCCTTGATAATGAAAAGTGCGTTAGCACACTGTTATGAACCAAGTGGCATGCGATGAAAATAATCAGTCTGTGGCTGTCAGCTGCATTAAATTGATTATTTTACAGAACAAACGTCTGCTGGTTCTGCATACCCCACTACCTCATTACGCCAAGCTGATGAGACATTTAGTGTTAATGTCAGATCATTTTTTCTCAGTACTATGTCCTTGATTTTTGTTGGCTTTGAAGAATAAGTAGGTGTATTTTCTTTATGGTCCCAGCATTGTACTCTGTATATATATTTTCAGGTTCTGTTTTCTTTTTCTTTTGCAGTAACACTTCTCTTTTTATTTTCATTGGGTCAGTTCCATTTTCAACTGCATATCTCCCATTCCAGCTGTTTTTAATGTATTTTGGGAGTGATGGTTAGCATAGCTTTCAAATTTCCCAGGGTTAGACTCTGGGGTTTTAAACTGTACCAAGTATTTCCAAGTGTGCTTATGTTCCTGAGATCTTAGTTAAGAAAATCAAACCTCATGTCGTACCAAAATGGCCCAGTAACTTTTCTACATAATTGTGGAACTTACTTGCAGGAATTGAGCCAAGTTAAGTCCATTCAGTCTCATAATACTGTGTTAAACATGGCAGTTCCTACAACTCAGATATGATTGTGCACTATTACGAATATAAAGCGTGTACAGACTCAAATGCTTCTAGAATGCCAGTACATTTTTCCAGTTTGCTTATTTTTGGTTCTTTTTCTCTTTGGGGTTGCTGTTTTTTAGGTTCCCTGTAGAGTAAACTGGTTGCGTTTTGCTACATAATATGTAACTATACTGGCCAACTTTAAATAATGTACTGATGTCATCAAAAAAGGCAGTCATCTGTAATTTTCTTTGCTAGTGTTTTGGATTTTATTCCCCTTAAAGAGATGCTGCTCCTCTGAGAATATCTACTAGTCAAACTGTCAATTGTGAGCTTATCGTTTAGGTCAGAAAACTGCTTGATATAAATTATTGGGAATTTGAAATAAATGGTCCACCTTGGACACTTCTGAAGTTAATTTTGTAAATACTGAACATTACCAAGAATAATAATCAGACAAGAAGTTATTTATTTCTTTATTTATTTGTCTTTATCAACCGAGAAAAGTCTGACTGGGTAATACCCAGGGAGAAAAGCTCCTTCGACATGATGCACAGTCATAATTGCAAGGTAAAAACATCTTTACATGAGCTTGTTTACATGAATTTTAAATAGCTCTTACATGAACATAGCATTTTAACATGAGAGAAATTAACATAAATTGGATAATTATTGAAGAGAAAAATAAAAATGCATGATGGCTGCAGGGAAAAGATCAAACTGGGATGTGCATTTTTGCTTGGAAATGTTTACATAGATATTTTTATACTTCAAGTAGACTCTAGAGAATTCTCCCTCAGGTAAACAGCAAATGCTGGAGGTTTGATGGAGGAGAAAGAGGAAATTGGGAACATATTTTCTGGGAGTGCAGTGAGTTGGCAGACTTTAAGGATTCCCTGTGGGATGCACTGTTGCAGATGCTGGGTGGCCAGATTGGTGTGACAAGGATGATGACTTTTATGAGCTATGACACAGAATCAGAATTGCCTAGACACGGTAAGGCCTTGCTGTGTCTAATTATGGTGGCTGCCAAAAAGCAATTACTAGAAAATGGAAATCAAAATCTAAACTAACTATGCTAAAAGTAGTGAATACAGTAACAGAGATAAAATAACTGGAATTGAGATCTTTAGAAAAGGGCAGGAGCAAACTACATAGAAAAAAATGGAAACTGTGGGAACAATATATACAGGAGGGTAATGAGGTTTAAAAGAAGGCAGGACTTAAAGGAGCATGCAATGTTTGCAAATTATTGAGGAGATTATAAGTGATGTATAAAGTTTGCAACTGGGAGTGTGTCATTATGGTTTGTGATATAAAAAGCTTGCAACTAGGATTGTGTCAATGTGATTTGTTTTCATTTATATAAGTGTTTGATTGCCTATGTTATAAGTGACGTTTTTTTAATAAAGATGTTTCATGTTTTTAAAAAAGGGCAAGAATTGAATAATTTATGTAATGTTGATTAGGTTATATTTTTATATGTTTAGCATTTGTTGACTGGTAAAGTGCGACTAGGACAGAACCTATTTTCAGTGGAGGCCCAGGGAGAAACATTTCAGATGCATATCTTTGGAATGTGGGAAAGAACCGGAGTATACAGAGGAAACCCACACAAATGTAGGGAGGACATGCAGACTCTGCATAGAAGACACCCCAGCCAAGAATCAAACCAGACAACCTCTAGCTGTGAGATGATAATGTTAACCACTGCACCATTGCGGTGTCCATATATGATATATCATCTGAGGTCATAGGATGATATATCATCTTAAGTTATATGATATATCATCTGCACCAATTATATATGATAAAGAAACATTATCAGAGATCAGCAATCATTTCTGTGACATTACTCCTTGCCTATCTGATTAAAAACATCTTCTCAGAAATGCCTGCAGTCAAGGCCTACAAGTGGGGGAGTCAGGTGATGAATGGAGTCAGATGAAGGAGTGTCGCAGGTGGAGGCATAGCAGGAGAGGTAGGAGAGGAAGGAGAGGTGAGTTACATGTGAAATTAAAGGCCAGGGCCAGCAGACCACCCATTCCCAGCCTGCTGCTTGCTAATGTTCGATCTCTTGAGAACAAAATAAACGATCTCAGAAGTAAAATTGTGACCCAGAGAGAAATGAGAGATTGCTGTGTACTGATGTTTACTGAAACTTGGTTATCAGCTAATATTACTCATTCAGTTGTCCAGCTGCATACTCATTCTTTCCATCACAGGAACCACATGGAGGCATCAGGTAATAGATGATGTTCAGATATGCAGATTGTTAACAAGCACCTAATTCTGAAATGCAGACTCTTTTATGTACCAAGAGAGTTTACAGCTGTGTTTATCTTAGCTTTTTATATCCTTCCACAAGCCAATTGCTTGGCTGCACTGGGGACATTGTATGAGGCTATAAATGCACAAGAAAATAAACATCCTGACACAGTGTTTTATAGTGTCAAGTGACTTTAATCATTGCATCTTGTGGTCTGTGATGCTAGCATACCAGCAATATGTCACCTTCCCTACAGGGGAGAAGAATATACTGGATTGTGTGTACAGCAATGTGAAGGGGCATACAAGGTAACATCTCCTCAAACAAGCTCCCACTGTAAGAAAACACTGTTAATGTGTAGACAGAGGAATCTGAACAGGAGATTTAGGAGATTTCAGTTTAGTCAGTGAGATGTTTTTAAGATGGCTGCTATGAATGAGGAAGGTATTGTTGATCTGGGAATACAGTTTGTTCGTTTCCAGCTACATAAGCACATACACTGACCTCATCGTGCCTTATAAGGACATCTGGATAGATCCAAATAATAAACCGTGGATTAACTCAGAGGTTACCTCTGTGCTTCATGTCCGCTTCAAGGCATATGCATCAGGCAATACCAATGAATTTAAAAAATCTAGATATGACTTACGCAGAGCTATAAGAGCAGCAAAGGAGAATTACAGTTATAATCTGGAAGGCTATTATTCGACTGCTGATAGAAGGTGTATGTGGCAAGGCCTGGAAAACATCATAGGCTACAGAGACAAAGGCAGAGGGATGACTACTGACATCCAGTTTTCACCAGATGATTTCTATGAATTCTATGCCCAGTTTAGGGTCCAAAACCCTGAGTCAAATGGTACCACCATAAGAGAGATGGCTAGAGAGGAGGCAACACCACCTTTAACAATATCACCAGCAAGTGTTGCAAAGTCCTTGAGGAGGATAAATCCCCAGAAGGCAGAAGGTCCAGATAATATTGCTGGAAGGACACTCAAAACCTGTGCTTCAATGTTTTCTGATGTTCTGACAGATGTATTCAGTCTCTCCTTTGCATGAGCTACAAATCCCACTTGTTATAAGGCAACCACTATTATCTCACTGCCGAAAAAGGGCAAAGCCAGCTGCCTGAATAACTACCTGCTGGTTGCACTGACTCCCATAGTGATGAAATGCTTGGAGAAAATCATTATGTCATATTCAGTCAGTTATACCTGATATAATGGATCCCCTACAGTTTGCATACAGACCGAATAGGTCAACAGAGGGTGCAGTCAGTACAACATTGCATACAGTTCTTACTCATTTGGATATTAAGGACTGTTGTGCTCAATTTCTGTTTAGTGATTATAGTTTAGCCACCGATTCTTTGCAACTGGGTCTTGGATTTTTTAACAGGCGGAACACAGTCAGTCAGGCTGGAAAATAACATCTCTAAAACAAAAATAATAAATACACGAACTCCACAAGCCTGTGTGCTGGGCTAAACACTTTACACCCTCTTCACTTATGATTGTGTTGCTTCTCAACATGGCACCAGGATTGTCAAATTTGCAGATGATACAACAGTCATTGGTCTAATCTCTGGGGGCATATAAGAGTGAAGTGAAGAACCTTGTGAAGTGGTGTCATAACAGTAATCTCTCTCTTAACACCAGCAAAATAAAAGAAATGATCATCGATACACAGAGGAATAGAGAGCAGCACTTACCACTATATATTGGTGAGTCTGAGGTGGAAAGAATGGCTGCATTCAAATTTCTCAGTATTAACTCTGACATTACGTGGACCCATAACATCACAGACATGGTAGGGAAAAGCTGGCAGTGAACGTATTTTCTACGAAGGTCGAGGGAGTTTGGCATACCCAATACCATTTTCTGTATAGATGTACAATTAAGAGCATTCTTTGCCACTCTATTACAGTGTGGTTTTGGAATAGTACAATATGGGATCACAAGGCTCTGCAGCGAGTTATAAAAACTGCACAAAACATTATTGGAGTAAAACTCCCTGCATTGGAGGACATCTACAACATAAGAGTTTTTAAGAGAGCACAAGAGATTATCATGGACACTACCCACCCACAACATAAACTGTTTATGCTGCTACCATCAGGGAGGTGCTACAAGAGCATGGTGGCCAGAACAGCCAGGCTGGTAGACAGGTATATACCTCAAGCTATTAGACTGTTAAATAAAACTCACATACTACTTCTCCTTCCAGTATTGTTGGTTGGTTCAAATTTGGAGGGAAACAAGCTTTTTTGTTTTGCACAAATGCATTCTTTTTCACAGATATACATATATATATATATATATATATATATATATATATATATATATATATATATATATATATATATATATATATATATATATATATATATATATATATATATATATATATATATATGACATTGGTGTTTATATTATTGTCTATTTGTTGTCTTAGATTATTTCTTCTTCTTAATTGTTGTGTTTTATAGGTTCCTGGATGATTTGTAGAATAAGAATTTCATTGTAATTTGTGATGCTGTCTCTAGTACATATGATAATAAAGCTGAACTGAAGTAAATTAAATATAGCAATGACATGAAGTAAAGTGTTTGTAAACGTTAACTTGTTAATACAGTTTGATTACTTTTATATAACTGTAAATTTGCCTATGCCACAAGTGACAATTCAATAAAGGTGTTTAAACAACAACAACAAAAAAAAAATGGGGTGTTTTTGAGGTTAGTAATAATTTACAGACAGACAAGTAGCAATGTAGCTTTAAAAAATTATGATAAGAGAGACATGAAAGGAAAAATTACACAGAGGAAGAAGTGTAGTTACTGGTGGGGTGTGAGAGATGGGGGAGGATTAAGATTTTTGGAAAAGAGTGCAGTATCAGGAGGAGTTATAAGGTACAAAAGACTGGGAAGCAAAGTGCTGTGAGAGTGGGAGGAAAGTAATCTGAGTAAAGCTAGCCAGGTGAGTAGGAAGAACAGAGGCATCCTTGGCATTGGTGCCCTTTAAGCAAAGTTTTGAAACTACTCGAGCCAGCCTTACCTCTCCCTTTTTATCTAACATTGTCCTCTTGCAGTAACTAAACAGATAAAAAAATCATAGTTTAGATGAATCAACAGAAAACTTTATTTAGCTTCTAAAATGATTGACAAGTGCTTTCAACTACAAGTGGAAGTCTACACATTTGAAATTTAGTAAACTAGATGACAAAATGAACAGTGTTATGGACTGATGACCATTTTCAATTGCTGTTTTGCTCTTGCAGTAATTGGAATTTTTAAAAATTCATAGGACACACATCTAGTGATTTTGATGAAAAAGTTTTGATTAATCAGGTTCTGACTGCCATTTGTTATTTGCAAGATAACTAGACGGACTGTTTTGCCCAATTTGATGACTGAATCGGTGATTTTGCATTTGTATAAGACTGACTTGTAGAACATTATGTGTTGTAGCAGCATCACTGACAAATCGCAGGAGTGATAATCTGGTTCTTCTGTTACTGTTTTTCTGATCCTGTTTCTGTCATTTGATCTGATGGTGCCCCAGAACACTCTTGTAGCTTGCTGTCAACAACTGGGTACTAGAAAGAGTACAGATAATGTGCTTTTTTGGGATTATAATAAAATGTCTCTCTCAAATGATTTGCAATAAAGAAGTATATGTGTTTTCACTCGTGCATTGGAATGTAACAATGAATGAATTTTAATACATCATGACTTCTGTATGAGTCATGGCACTTTCAAACTCTGGAACAGAGCAGCAACAAAATGTCCCAGTATACTCCACAAGTGTGACCAAGATTATTTTAGTAAGTAGAACATCATGTGTCTTCAGTGACAGAGTGTCTGAGACTGCAAGCCATGGGGAATTAATGTACCTGATTAGATGTACAATTTGTCATGCTGTTCACCAGTTTATCTATCTGACACTAGCAAAGTCATCTAAGGTGATTTTTCTTCTATTTAGTCAGATTTGTTGCATAATGGACATTGTGTATTGCAACCATAACTCATATGGCTAATGACCATTTGTTGAAGTTAATGAAATATATAAACAGAGCTGTCCCACATGAGATCCTTCAAATCCTAACAAACACAAAGCCACATATGCAAATACGCACTTTGTTTCTCCCAAAATGCAGAGTTGTGCTTCTCCATTTTGCGCCTATTCTGTACATTTGAGGTATTGCAGCAACATATCACTGCTGTATACTGTTTAAAAAGCTAAAATCACTAAGCTGTGCATGTGCATTACTTAACAAATGACAACACTGGTAACATTCTGAAATAAAGTTAATGGAAGATTTCAGACCTTAATTGTACATTTCATATATATTCTGTTAGACTCTTGTCATTATCCCAACAATTAGTTTGCCGTAGATTATCTGGAAGATGAAATTATGATACTGGCTACATATATGTATATTGGGCTTCTATTTGCCCCATAATGCATGCTTACAAATGCAATTTGTTTACTAAGTTAGAAAGTTAAGTTGGAATATCTTATTTAACACAAAATATATAATGTACAGCAAAGCCAGATATTTGATATTGATAAATACAGTCTGCCTATTTCCCTACCAAATGGAGAAGCTATCACTTAAAAATGTGTAGAATTCATCTTTCTTAACTATTCAATTATAATATGCAACCACATGTTATTTAGAATTACTCCCACTGTTCTGACTTTCTTAATGATATTAGGAAGTACATTGTATGCATCCACCACCCTCCCTGCAAAAAGCATATATTCCCACCATCGGTGCACTGAAACCTCCCCCCCCACTGTTTTCAAAATGTAGTTCGCCTTGTGGTATAAGAACATTTTTTTGATAATTGTGTCCACTTTGTTGTTTACAAACACTGACTGAATGTTTCTGCCATATCCTGACCACAAGTGCATGTCAGAACCACAAAACAAATACTATAATAACCATTATCAAAAAACTATTACATCAGTAGTACTGCACAACATGCAAACATCCACTATCGTTGAAAAATTAACAAAACTGGAAAAAAAAGTAGTTTTAGAAGAACAGCCCTCCTGTACCCCCATGTGGAGATCTTCTTTAAATATGCTAACTGCAAGGCCACTTAACTGAAGAGGGTGGACAAAGTCCAACAAGATGAAACAAAAAAAACACCAAACAAAGCACTTCAAGGGAAATAGAAGAAACGAACTCCAAGAAATAGCGTAACCACACTTTTATTTTTCACTTTCATCCAAAAAGGACTTCTTCAGAATAAATCAACCATATACACTTGTAATATTTAAAAGAAAGGCATCCAATAAAAAAATGAAACCAATTATATATTTAAACTAATTACCCCAACTTATTTAAAGTCACATAATGATTAAAAAGTCAATAACTTTTATATAACTTTAATCTTTTACCTTTTATAAAACATTTGATGTTAATGTTATTATTAAGGCCAGGTACCTTGTCTGCCTCAAGCTTAAGTTGCCATAGTGTTACTTTTTGCTTTACTTTAATTTTAAAATCCCCTCTCTGATCAAAAAGAACTGACTCTATAATAGTAAAAAGACACTTCTTAAAATTAATGCAAGTCTGGGAATGCTTGTACAAAGCATTAGCTTTTTATGTGACTTTAAAGTAGTCCATTTAATTTAGAATAATGTAGGTGGCATACATCGATCAGTTAACTAGTGCTCAAAGGTGCATATGAAGCCTTGCAGATGATCGCACAGCATAGGGGGACAATTCTGAAAAGCAAGTTTCAGCCAAGGATTCTTATACACACACACACACACACACACACACACACACACACACACACACACACACACACACACACACACACACACACACACACTATAACCAGTGTATGACCCATAGGTGAACACATCTTGTCATGGGCCCAAGAGAATGGCAAAGGCTGAAAAAGTATGTTTGTCATGCTGGTCCTTGAAAACTGTTAAAACAAGGCCTGGGATCAGTTGTGGAAGGAAATGGTGCAGACCATCAGTGCTTTGGATAACCTTAATAGAACAATAGTGCAGGTGTGTCAAATGGTCAGCAATATAATACTGCATGCCAGGACCAAGGTACAAAACATCTCCAGAGACAGGTCTACCACAACAGGGTAGACCACTAGCACAGCAGCAGCTTTTGGAGGTGGAAGAATTCCAGATAGTCCTGTAGAATGGTGAGCAAGCCCTCTTACCTGGTGCATGCTTGGATGTGGGAGTTGGGCTTGAGACACTTGCCAGGCTAGTAAGAGCATCCACATATTAAGCTGTACACAGACTTCATTTAAGAAGGGGTTATTCTGTAGAACACCTATGCATGTTATCCCCCAGGTACATTAGGGATGCAACTGTGACAAGCGGCATCACAATGTATGCATGTGACCCCATGCTGTTCACATAAGTGACCTTTCAAGTCTGTCTCATGAGCTGGTAAAGTAAGCATATGTTCCAGTACTCATGTTATTGGTTCACAGGTTCCACAAGCAGTGGGGCCAGCTCAACAACTTAGTACATGTCTAAGGCAGCAGGCCATTTGAGACTGACAATGATGACAGCATGAACGTTGCACAGATGGCAGTGCCACTGTTAGACACATTAGCATTGTAGTGGGGAAACACATATCTACCATATATGAGGTGAAAGTGAATTGCTAGGCCACATATTAAGTGTTGGGCATTCTGTCAGTGTAAGTCTTACTTTGACTACATAGGAGTAAGCAGCAGAGATGGTATTCATTAGCTTCACTGCCTCTGATGTGCTCACAATAATCTCAGGAAAAGTGTGTTGGTGGCAATCACTGCTATGAGTCAAACTTTTTCCTTGATTGGGATGCAATCCTTCATCAATTGGTGGATTTGCAGTCAGTGATCTAGTCACAGACAACAGTGTTACACTTTAGGGTAGAGATAGGGATTATACAATGTGCCTTTTGTGATGATGTGCAGCCATTGCAGGGACTGCAGGACAGCTTGCAGTGCTTATAGACTGACATGTCATATAGGGACTTAGAAAAAAAAAAAACAACACCCTTGAGGGTAATGGTGGCCCAAATGGCATCCCTGAGAATGATCACCATTGTACCTCCAGAAGCCATACCATTAGTGTCTCTACACTGGTCAGGATGCATGGTGGATGACCACATGTCATCTGAGATATATGCCATATGGTCATGAGGAGAAGTATAACTGTAACCCCAGGCTTAGCAGCCGCCACACCCGGAAATGACAAATCTCATGGTCGCTGCCCGTGATGTTCATTTGACTCTTTCCCAGAGACGCCTTACCACGACTGCCACTGGTTCTTGCAGTTTTGCATTATTATTATCTCCTATCAGTTGTCTTTGTGCCACCCCTTGCTGTGGCCATCTTCAAGATCACACACACTGACTAGTACCTATTTGTTTTCAAGATGAAGCTGTCATATCATGGTTCCAATATATGAGCCCTAACACTGTAAGTCTATACAGTACATGTGTCCAGTGTTTATGACATAAAGACTGCACTTGAACATTGGCGAATGTCATCTCTGAATTCCAACCTGCCAGAGTGAGCCTGCTACCTGCCAGAGTGGCTACTTCATTTATATCCCATGTTCATTAAATGTATAATAGTAGTGCTATCACCTGGCAGTTTGCCCTACCTCACCTCTGCAAATCCTGTTGACTGTTCCCTACCCATGCATTTGACCTATGCAGGTAAGCAGTGCACTGTAATGTATAGAATAATTATATTATTGCAAATGTTAGTTTTAGTCTGTGTTTCCTTCTCACTGCCCATAATTGTTCACTATATGCCACCACTTTGCCTGTACTGTAACATGCTGCCTCTGCATCTGCCTTGAAGGGGCGACTGCAGCTAATCCAGTGATAAAGCCCTTGACTCCTCCACTTATGCAACAGATCTGTCAAATAATACAGCAATGTTCCCAATCTGTAGCTGCTTCCATATTACCATACTGTCTAACTTGGTACAGACCATGAATATCTGACTGAATGTCTCAAGGGCATACTGATGTATGTCACCTTATATCTCCAAGCAGCAGATGTTAATCAATTTTCTGCATATATGAATGCCTGGATTTGCCTGGATTTGTATGCTGTCTTGGCCATGGTCTGGAGGGTTACTATAAAGGCCTTCATCCATGGTTCAAAGGCATATTCATTTATTTATTTACTGTTTGTTCCCCGAGCAAATGAACTGGTCTGCTGACTCTTTTTAGCCATGACCCAAACGCAAAGAGCAGAAAATACATCACAATATTCCATTAAATAATATTTTAAACAAAATGAGTATATAGCAAAATTCAGAACATAGTAAAACTAGATGCAGATAGACTAACATTAACGGCTCCAGTCAGAGTGCATTGAAAAAAAAAGATATATACAAAATGCAAGTGAGATGAGCATAAATGCAATGCAGTCATATATATATATATAATCCATAAACTCCTATATACATGCAAAATACCTGTGCATAAGATGCCAAATTAAGAAGCAGACTAAAGTTTTTTAAATGTATTCTAATGTTTATATGGGATGATAAGTTATCTAACTATTGTCATGGTAGCAGCTGCAGGTAGATTCAGTAAAGAGATATTCCTTAAGTACACCTAGAAGCCATTAAAAGCTTCAAAGATGCATTTAAAGAACAGATTTTGTAATAAAAAAGTCCACACTCAATTAAAACTGTGTTAGAAGGTAAGTCACCACCTTTCACATGCTGCTTGCAGGTCATTGTTAAACATATTTTAATATCTAAACTTGAATGTGGCCTTTCTTTTCTCGTTATGCATTCACCCCACAATACTCGCAGAATATAGACTACAAAGAATATAACCTGCAGATTCATTCTATTAGCAGATGCCGAGATACACCATTGCAGTTTGCTAAATAATTCCAAATAGTATTCAATGCCTCATAGGTCCCAGTTTATAGAAGGCTCTCTCACCTACAACAGTTTTAAATGGAGGGCACACTGGAGTGAAACTGTTCTCCTTTACCCTTTTGAGTATATAAGGCTTGTCTTGTAAAGGTAGTTTCACTGTTAAACAGGTGGAGTGACCATATTTTAGTACCTTATTAATCATGTTACTTAGAAGAACACAATGGCCCTATAAGGCACTGAAAGCCATTTGGAATTTTATGTAACATCTTAATTGTGAAAATTATTTATAATAATTTGATAGTGCGGTAATAGTTAGAAAATACAAAGTAATTATGCTAAATAATGTTACAGTTAGGAAATGTGTCTTTTAATATAGGATACAGAAGTAGTAACCCCAAGAAAGTAGCAAACCTCTGAATATTATCCTTTGGTAAATCAATCCACCAATCTCTGAGTTGCATGACTAGGTTCTGAGTGGGCACCCAGAGTGCCTTTCTAATTTGAACATTTTTAGTTTAGATTTGATGTGATTAACTGATCTGTTTTTGCTGTCATACCTCATTTAGTTAATCTCTTGAATGGTCTGTGGCATCATCACACAGCTTTTCTGTCCAGGTTACAGATGCGTGTGTATACACACACACACACACACACACACACACACACACACACACACACACACACACACACACGCGCGCACACACGCACACACACACACACACGCACACATTGCTCCAACACTATAATGCTTCTGATGTAAACAGCCTCCTGTCATTTCTCAGCAGCTTCATGCAGATAATTTGACAGCTTCTACAACACTATTTTTAGGTGTGTTCCAAGCTGCAAAGTAGGTCAAGTTCCTAGTTTGTTCCACTTATACATACATTATAAGGCAGATGCATGTATATACACACACACACACACACACACACACACACACACACACACACACACACACACACACACACACACACACACACACACACACATACACTTGTGCACTCAAGTCTGTGTGCAAATTGACATTTACAAACTTCTACCAACCTTTCACACATTAACAAACTTGTATTGCATGTATGCATTTGCTAACTTATATGCACATTAGCAAATAGCATGCATACAGATACAAATCTGTGCAACAGCACATGCACATGTATGTATACACACACACAAACACACACACACACACACACACACACACACACACACACACACACACACACACACACACACACACACACACACACACACACACACACACACACACACACACACACACACACACACACACACACACACACACACACACACACACACACACACACACACACACACACACCTGCATAATCTAACATATCTTTACTCTAGTAATCTGTTGCTTAAAAACCCTTATTAAAAAGCTATGTATGTGACTGGTTGCATATTGATGAAGGTGACCAACTATGTATGTGACTTTGGCAGACCAATTTAACCCTACCTCATTTTGTACTCTGTGCCCTCACTCTAATCTAAAGTCTTTTGTTCCCTGAATAAAAGCAGTTGTGTGTGGAAGTGGGACTTGTTTTGGTATACTTACATGGCATTGACCTGACTCTTGTTCTCCTGCCAAAGCAGGCTTCGAAAGCCCTGGCTTTATGAAGCAGTGCAACGAGGCTTGTTAAAGCATTGAACATTATTGTCATTTTTAGTATTTTTTCAAATTTGTTACACTATTGGTTGTCACCTTATGACATAACACACCTTATGACATAACACTGCTGTAGCAGGAATCACAAGGTCATTCTATGAATGGATTCGAATCAGCTCCAGAATCTGGATGTAGAAGAAATTATGGGCTGTTATTAATACCCTGTATCAGAATTCTTGAAATTAATTATTGTAAAAAGCTTTATTTTTATTATTTTTTCAGACGTATTTACATACATGGCATATGATTTTAAGGAATGATTTTTTTTTTTCTCCCTGGAAGACTTTTCTCTTCAGATGGCTTCTCATAAGGCACAGACTGAGTTCTGTTTTGTAAAATGTATATTAAAACCCTGAATAAATGAATACATATTTCTCAAGCTGTCAATCAGAAACATGGCATTCATGAAACAAAATTAATTTTACAGATTCAGTGGCTACATATATTTGCTAAGAAGATGGAAAAGCAGATGTAAATTAATTTCAACCTTGCAATTCAACAAACTTCCACCAAAATGAATAATTCAGCACTTGTGAATCCTGCACTGGAATATAAGACTGACATGCAAATAACTTTTATAAATGAGTACAGAGTCCATAATATAAAGCCCTGACAGCACAGAAAATAAAACCATTGTATCACCAAGTGCAAAAACTACCAGAAAATGTAGGCCATATCATGACACAAGACAATCAACTGATTAGAGAGACACTGACTGTGTGCAAGGGTGTTTTTCTTTTCAGCTTTTAATTACAAAATAAATATGATTTGCTGCCGAATATGACTTTCACATATTTAAAGACTATAAGTATAAAAGCCTTTGCAGTTCACAGTTCCCTACTAAAGCACATAAGAGACATTTTATTATAATTCCCTTTCCACTTCAGCTCCATAGGAAGTGAACTAGGCTACCTTTTTGTGAAACAGCAATTGCCCCTTTCCACTGTCATTCTTGAGTAAGCTTTAACCAAAGAAAATATGCCTTATCATATGTAGCAGTGGCTATGTTCTGAGACCTTATTCAGGGTCGACATATACCTCCTGTGCATACAGGCTAATATGAGCGCTAAACATCTCAATTAGATTTTCCATGGGTTTTACAGAAGGAACCTTCACTAAAATCTCTCCAAGTAGCAATTTACTGTACTGTACTGTACTTCTAAATATCTAATAAATTATCTTTCTTGTATTAAGCCTATTGTCTGTTCACATCTGTCCCTCTCCCCACCTTATCTTCCTCACGTTATTAATATTAAGAATAAGTCCCAAAGTTTCTCAACATAACAATTTTAAATCTTGCAAATGCATTACTTTATGTTATAGAATTGTAAAGTTGGTGTCTCTGAATATATGTGTATACAATGTTGTCAATGGACCTCTTTTTAAACTTTTACTGTAAAAATTTTACAACATATTCATGTAAATTTGTTAAATTTTTCTCTTCAGAACTTTGCTGAAAATGCACACTGCCCAGACAGACTTTCCTGGTCAGAAAACAATCAATCAATCAATCACTCAATCACTCAACCACTCAGTCAGTCAATAAAACCATTCATTGTTCTTGGAGCTTTTCTTTCAGTACCAAGGAAAGATAAATTAAAGTTCACTAGGATGAAGTGAGGACAGAAATTGTACTTGGCTAGTGTACTATATTCTGCACAACATTCCAATAATGTTCTTCACTCATATGTTTATTATTAACTACTGATTATATAATTTATCAGAACAATTTCAAAATGTGGGAGTTCAGTGTGGTTTAGCGTTTAAATAATTCTGATGAAAAAGCTTTTAAGAATATATGTTGCACATGCAGAGTTTTACTTCCAGGTGATTACAGAAAATCAGTGTGCCAGTTAAACTTTAGTTCATGTTTCTACTTGCAACTGGTCTACTTTAACCTTTCAAGAATTGGAGTTAGGTTCTTAAACATACAAGAAGGTCACAGTGCCAAAGATTTGGGGCTATCTTTCACCTCACACTGTATTCATTCATTCATTCAATCATTTCTTCATTCATTCATTCATTCATTCACATATTACTTTGTCTCAGATCTGATTATACTACTTATTTCTGATGAGATGTTAAACAAGGTCCAAACTCCTTGACCTAATGATATCTCATGTGAATATAAAATATCCAAATGTTCTAATCAAATAGACGAGTGATGTTTCACCAGGTCCTGACCAGCTTTCCCCTTATCAATAGAAATAAAAACTTAGCAACACTATGGTAACAGACCAAGGCTATGGGGGATGACCTGGCCAACAAAATTATCTTTACATAATTAGTGTTTAAAATAGTAAACAAAGATTCTCATATCCCTATGTGGGGAGATATGCACCCGCACTATCTGCTACCTGATGTAATCATTTCATTTAAATTCTGAGAAAGGACAATGCTTATACCTATTCAACTTAAACCTTCAGTCACTTCATATGA
>NC_056739.1:1008143793-1008351293 GCF_019279795.1 Protopterus annectens | reverse complement strand
ATATTGTGTTATACAGATTGCAATGAGGTAAACAAATGAACATGCGCTAATATATCATCATAAACAGTATTTCCTTCTAAGTGATGTGCATAAACTACAAGTCATAATAAAGGAAGTTGGAATAAAATCATCATTTTAAGAAAGGCCTTCTTGAACATGTTCTGAAATGACTGTAAAATAATATATTCCCACTCCTTTCATGAGTGAGCACGTTATATATACGCAAAACATTTTATATGTGACTGCATTTTTAATGCTAAAGATGTGTAAATGCACGGCTCCTAAGCAATGATTGATTTTCTGTTTCCAGAGTGCTGGAGTGTTACTATGGAAAAATAGTCCTTTCTTTGACTTTATGATTGCTGTCTTGATTCCATTAAAAAGGGAGTTCTTGCTTAATTGTACACATCAAATTAATCATATGAGTGATGCACAGAATCTGAAATCTATTTTAACAAACACATGCTTAAGTGAAACACAAGACTTACGGGACATAGCCACCCATCATGAAGGAAATTTGTCATGGCATTTTTTAACATCTCTTCCCTGTATACGAAACTAAAAGATTTTTGATAATTAGTCCTATAAATGTCACTGCTATGATTTTCTTTAAGGAAAGGGTCATGTTAATTGAAGCTGAAGGTTCCATTGCAGTTTTATATGACATTTCATTGATAAGTATGCATTACCATTAATGTCCTTTTTAAGTATGCCTGATTCATGTTTGCAAAAGGAGGCTAATGCTGCATGCAGAAGTGCTTTAATTTATTCATTACAGCTAATCAAGCAATTAGTGAGTAGAATTAAATATTTACAAACTCAGAATCTGCACTATTAAAGTACCCATTGATTTTAATCACATTGGGTGTAGTGAAACATTGTAAATGCCTGTAAAAAAAAAAGTGTGTGTGTGTGTGTGTGTGTGTGTGTGTGTGTGTATGTATATATATATATATATATATATATATATATATATATATATAAACTCCTTTGTTTACTGAGTTATTTTATGGGTAAGAGGTGCTTTCTTAAAAGGCAGTTGAATAGCTTTTGTTCTAAACTTGATAAAGCCATAAACAGTAAAAGAAAAACTAATGTTTTAAAAAAATATTTACCTTGGCATGTGTGATGCCTCTGTTTTTAATATGTGCTATAATTATACTAGGAATTTGTTAAAATGTTGTTAGTCAGTGTTTCATTGAATGGTTTCCTTAGCTGTCTAGCATGTGATGTTTTTTGTTTTACTTTTGCAAACTACATTACAGATACACATTTTTGATTGTCAAGTTTATAAATGAACATCCATTAGGAAGTTGGATTTCCAAAAGCCCATAACAATGTTGTCTATTTTGTATGTATGTTATCACATTTATTTTTTATTAGTGACAAGGACACTGGAAGAACTGGATAAGGAGGGTAAAACTGAGTGGATAATTTCATGTCACCAATCCTGCAGGAAGGATATAAAAGTTGGCATACTTATGATATGTAGGTAGATTTTTGCAGTGAGCACTAGCATGATGGGGCAACACATGCAGGTGCACCAGACAATGTATGATGTCACTGGCTATTCAGCATCTGTGCTGTGGGGCCAACCTTTGTATTAAATCACATTGATCTGGATACTGTATAACAACAGGGTAGACAAGTTTGGTAAACTCCATAACTGCTTGAATTGAAGTTTTAAGAGAAGGAGAGCTAATGATTAACAAGTGTCATTCAGAAAAATCTGAGGGAAAATATTCTGAACAAAGTTCATGACAGAATACATCCAATTGTATGGGTAACTTTTTCAGATATATTGGAAAGCATCTTCTTCAACAATTTGGGGACAAGTGAATAATATATCCTTACGTCTTTCCATTAGTGGTATCTGTTTTTAACAATAGATTCCCTTATCTGATACTGCTGATAATGACTCCTCCATTAGTATGTTACACTGAGACATTCTTTAAAATAGAACTGAGTCAGATATTTACTTACAGGCCAGACAGAGGTCACCTTTAGGTAATCAGTAAAAATAATACAATATACTGACAATTCACGAAGCCTTCCAAATCCATGTTTTCCAAGCCTATGATTCTTATGTTAAGAAACTGATATACCTTTTTAAGTTTTTTCCCCCAAATGTAGTTATTCAAGGTTGCAGAATACAGCATTAAATTCAGTTGTGGATCAACCAATAAGATATAAAATGGTGCAATAATCTAGCTTGAATCAATTTCGTAGATGAAGACTGGTTGAAGATTAAAATGTTTTCTATTAATATCCCTTGATCATTTATAATAGTATTATTTGTTATTATTTATTGTGTAATCATAACTTATGCCTGTTTTATTCTGTTTCTGCACAGGGTATAAATATTTTTGCACATTACATTGGAGAGCTCCACAATCTTTTATTGAAATGAGCATATAATAGATCTATATTTTATATATTTCAATATTCAAGACTTAATTTCCGATGTTTACATTTAAAAAGAATAAAACAAAAAGAAACAAAAGAAAAAAGAAAGAAATGCTGCCAGTGCAATCTTTTAAGGATAGTTTGCAAATGTGTTAGGATACCACAGACATCAAAAAGTAAGAAAGACTTTATAAATTATTACTTAGTAAGAGGCAAATTGACAGTTACTGTTATGTTGTTTTAAAGCTCACCTGCAACACTTTGTGAAGTGTAGTGTGCATTCAATGATCCCATTGCATGACTGGTCATTTTGGTCAACTAGCTGCCATTGCTTGACATGTGCTGTTCATTGAAGCTGCAGTAAATGAGTTAGTGATTCTGCATACATGGAAAATGGTTATTGCACTTGAGAAGTTGTACTGTGCAGAGGACATGTTTGAGACAGAAACATGTTTGATAAATGCAATGTTTTGCTACTGTCAGTGAGGGAGGAATGCATGGCAATGGCAGATAGCAGTGCAGCTTGATTTTGGCATGATTACTTTTAGCATTGAATAAACTGTAGATACGCAATTTACAAAACATTTCTCTTTGCTGATTTATTTACTTTTATGGGTGGCAAGAATAGCAAGCCAGTGGTTTATAATCTAACAGCAGATGTCATCTAAATAGTAGTGTCAAAAGAGTCTGAATGTAATGTAGTACTGATGGAGCATAAGAGATTGAGGCATAGACATGAAAACATTAGTCCTGAGGAAAATTTTGTCCTTATGGCAGCACTTAGGGCATACTGGGCACTTCTTTTTGGTAAAGAGGGTCCATACAAGCTGAGAGGAGCAAAGCATGGAACCAAGTAGTTGTTGAAATAAATGTATTTGGAGGCAGAAACATATCACACTGGCACTGTGCAAGAAAATGGCAAATGATATGGTAGGATGTGCTAGAATCAAGGCTAGGCAGAATGCAATTTTCAGGACCACTACAGGGGGGTGGGGATTCCAAATTTTATTAAGTTAACAACAGATGTTGAATTTCTTTTGTCCATCCATGGTGATGTGTATGGTACAGAAAAAGATTGCATCTGGAATAATTAGAGGTGGTGTGGACACTATTCCATCAAAGCAAAGTCTGCCGCAGCATTTGCATTCAGCACCACCTGAAGCTTGGTTTAAAATGTACACCTTTTATAGTTAAAACTGAATGACAACAAGAGCTGCTGTAATTAAACATGTCACAATTTATTATTATTAGGTCAGCCTTGTATATCAGCAGATAATGAAAATGAAGGCAGACTATACGGATATGTGTCCCATGTACCCCCTTGTAAGCATGCTACACTGTATGCTGTTGCATTGTTGTAATGTTTTGTAATGATTTCTTTTACAGAGTCAGTTTCCAGGAACAAATATTTCAGCACTACCAAAAAATATTGATGAAGTCAGCAGTAGAATGTGTCTTTCTCCTGATGATGGTGATGATGCAGTTGTATTTATGAGGCATCTTGAGGGAAATGGCAAGCAGTCTCTAAGTTTAGTGACCAGATCTTTCACATCACAACATATTAGCAACTCTCAAGAAAGGGACACTGCATCAAAATGTCAAAAACAAGTTGACATTCCACTGACACTTGTACAGCAGGAACAAACCTGCACATCTCCACCAGTCTCTCCACACACAGCACAGGAGTTTGAGGATGAAGGCAGGCATTCTGAGGCCACATTGCCCACAGTGACAACATTACTAAAATGTGCCAGATGCAGAAATAATTTAGAACTAACTCAGGAAACATGTAATTCATTGGCTGCACAACAGGATATGTGCTGTGATATATTTGTGGCTCAGACCACTGCAACAAAGAGTTAGCTAGAAATGGTCAAAGTTCTACAGGATATGCACAAAGATTTTTAACACTATTTTAAATTGGCAGAGAGCAGGGGATAATGTCACGGTGACACTGATGCATAATATGGTGGCACACCAAGTATCAGTTGCAGCCTTTATTTGTACACTGGTTAGTGCATACCAGAGCCAAGCTGGATTACTTTTATGTGGAACAGGTGATAGGGTAGTCTTCAGACACATGGGATTAGATCACAAGATACCAACACTGGTTTTCAAGACAGTAATGTCTGTGCTCACAATGAGCAATCACACCACATTTCTCACAGGCTTTGTCAATGGCCATCTACACCTAGGTGAATCTCACATTCCATGTCTAGTTCATGAAGCAGTGCCAGGTCACTGACAGCAGGATCATCTTCCTCCTGTAGTTCACACCATCAGCCCAAACTCACCTTCCAGCTCTCATGGCAGCCTCTCCTCCAAAGTGGTTTTACCATTACTAAGCCTGTCTATAGGAAATTTGTTCAACTCATTTAATCTCTAACTACTGTGAATTATATTAATCGATAAGTCTTTGTTTACTTAAAATATGTTTTTTTTTGGGGGGGGTTGCATATATGTGCAGTTATTCCATTTACAGCTATTATTTTCAACATACTCAAATAATTACAATCCTAATAGTTACAATCATTTAACGTTCTGTCTAACTGTAATAGGATTGTGGTTCAGAGGGAAGTTAGTATACATCTTTTAAATACATGAATGAACACTAGGCAAAAACCAATGATACATGGGTTACCATTCCCTTTTGTTAAAGTCCTATAAGAAATCACAATAGTAATGAACAGACATTTCCAGGTCCAATAAATCATAAAGACACAACACATTAAAATGAGCATCCTGCCATATGCACTTAACTGCTGCCAGTACACCCTGTCATAATTATTTTGAATGGTAGTAAAAAAGAACTCTGGTGTTCAGTGCTGCAGAATCCATTACACAGAAAGGGCACATGCAACTGAATTTGCCATTGCTACCAGTACCACTTTCTATTTCATAGTGAATAAATAATTAAATCAAAAATTATTGAATACAGAAGGTGCAACTGTTGGTTTATTTGTTGATATAATACATTTCAACATCACTGAACAGGAATCAGTGAGCACTCAGGCAAACAGAAAGTAGTACAAAACTATTTAAAGATGAGACAGAATGTCAGATGAACAGTGACAATAGACAATCCATTGTGCAGCATTGGTCATAGTTTTTACCATAAAAAGAAACACTAACCTGCATGTCCTGGTCCATAGTTCTGGAGAAGATGCTGCCTCCTAACCTGTGCAGCCACATGGCATGCATGAGCCTGATGCATGGGTTCACTTAATACAACTGCTGGCTAGTCATCATTAGTCCAAGTGAGACCACAACTGGGAGCTGCAGTGACAGCATGAGCCACATCACATCGGACCAACATATGATCATATTATGCAGAACGCAACAGGCAATGAACATTCTACATGCAGTAGCTGAGACATATTGATGGGCACTACCAGACTCATCCAGGCACCTGAAGCAGCTCTTCAAGAGTCCAAAAACCGTTTTAAAGACAATACAGGTCTGGGACAGGGATGCATTATATTTTTCCTCCAGAGCCCCAGAAGGCTTTTTCACTGGAGTCACGATCCATAGCTCCAATGTGCATCTGGCATCAACTTTTAAAAAGAAAAAGAGAGAGAGAGAGAGAGAGAGAGGAGACAAAACAGGGAAATAAAGATTAATATACAGCAGTTGCATTTAACATGCATCAATAATTAAAAAAAATCAGCTTACCAACAAGATGGCCACTGGACATCGAACTATGCAGGAGGAGGTGGTAAAGTGAGCTAGTGTGACAGATATGGGAATTATGTGCACTGTCATGATGCTGGGCAGAGAAGCTGGTGATGCACCCCTATGCATCACACAGTACCTGTCAATCGATGGAATGGTAGCCCTTCATAGGGAGATATTGTTCACCCTGTGGATCAGGAGAGGCTCTAATTGCAACTGATCACACTGGGGTAACTTAGAGAAATGTGCCACCTCATAAAAGGCACATGGCTTGGTCCTAAGGTGACACCAGAGAATAGATGTACTGATCCACATGTGCCAAGAGTACATCCAGGAACTGCTTCAGTATCCTCAAGGAAGAAGCCTATGAGATCCCCAATGAGTCCCCAGTCTGTCACTGGAAGGTCCCCACAGCAAGTATAGGAGGGCTATACATAATTTTGTGTCCACAGGAATAGGAAGTCCATACAGTCCTACATTGCCCCTATGGGGATCAAACATACCCACTAAGTCCCTTTTTATGTCCCTGTTTCACTCAAAACATATTAAGAATTTATCGGTTATCAAAGTTATAATGAGTTATCCTTTCCTTATATTTTTACCATCTTGGGGTGCAAGCAGTTTTGGCCTGGCCGAGACAAGTGACTCTGACATATAAATGGCAAAGCTCACTGCAAGAGATAGCATTTCACAAATTGCAACTGTGATACATCTTGGCAACTCTTCCCTTTTTATAGCGCATATGAAACACGTCTGGGAAAGCAGGAAACATCAGCTATGAAATGCAAATGGCATAAGATACTTTTAGTTAGCATGCAAGCATTTATGTCACTCATCTTTTCCATCTCATCATCTGCTCATTTGCATAACTATGTTCGGGAACATCATGAATTAGTGTAACTGGCCTCTATGAATCACAGCTCAGCTACACCTCTTTGCGCATGCCCCTGAACGCCTTAATGCATTTGTGTAACTGACTATGAATACTGGCCTTTATTTTAAGATATGGATTAATTTGCCTGCATTGAGACTGGATATGCAATAACCTCCAGCTGCTATTTTAAGATATTCACCAGGCAGATTGTCAGGAGAAATTGCAGTAGGCTTTTTAACTTAGTTATTTAATTAAGTTATTTTTTAATAGTAGCTCTGGAAACTGGTTGGAAGGAGAAATGTTGAATGAGATTATTTGTTTGAGAAGAGACATCAGGAGCTTGACTAATCACCTGGTTGGCTAATGACTGTACTGTCTGTATAAAGTGGGTATTGAATTGGCTGGCTATTATCATTTTGTTCTGTGTGTCCAGTGTTGGCTGTGGAGCTTGTCCTGGATTTAACAGTTTGATTAAGGCTTACTTCACGTTACCTATTCCTCATTACTCGTTAATAATTTATACCACCTTGGCATTGCAAATTCTTTCTTAGCATGCTTCATTAAAGCATTTACCTATCCTTTCTTGTCAATGTTATAAATGCTACATCTTATATTTGACCATTAGCAATTTCTTGATTATTTTATATGAGCATGGTATAACAACACTGATCCTTCCTCATTTTGCACTATATAGGCAACCGGTTCCAACGTCTTTTCCATTTCAGCCATATTTCTTTCATTTGCATTTGGACATGATATTTATTAATGAAATTATGTGAAAAAGGGGGTTTATCTATACCCCCTCTTTACTTGCCTTTTCTCACTTTTTCAGATATGTCAACTCCCCAAATAGCTGTCTTCACATGGGGACCTACTTCTCAAGGAATCTTTCTCCCAAGAATCTTCTGCTTTTTACAAAAACAGTCTTAAGAAACGATTTTCCCTATTAATAATGTCAGCAAACAAAACAGGAGAAGTCTGTATATTCAAACATCTGCACTGGGTTTGGAGTAGTTTGGTTTCCTTTCAAATGTATCCCCCATGTAATGTAGAAACAATTTGTAACTCAGGCACACAGTAAGCCATCACCCCTCTCAGAAAGCTCATATAGACACACATCCTCTGCTATACCTTGTACTTAAAACTATTATAGACAATGCCCTCTTTTATAGTCCATAATATTCAGGCTGTCCTTTCTGCTTCAGTAAAGCATGCACTCAAAGAAAGCAAACTTAAGAGCAAATTGTGTATGTTTTACAGTCCTGTTTTTTACAGGAAAAGGCTATTTCTGTATTCAAATTAATTTTTTCCTCTTCAGCAACTAAAGGCGGTGCTCGTAAACTGTCATATATTTTATCAGTCATTCTGGTTTAACAATTGGCTTTAACGTCATTTTGGAGTGGTTATAAATTGTTCATGCATTCAACAGTGATTCTAGCAAACATCAGCGATCGAGCACACAAAAGTACAACATAGCAGTACTTAGCCAGAGAAAACAAGTAATGCCAGTACTATAGAAGCTCTTTAAAAGGTGTGCTTAGAGTTATGATTATAAAATGTCTCACTGGCAATTGCAAATTGGCACTGACATATTATTTTCCTTGGTTGCACATTCAGAATGTTTTAACATTTTTTTAATAAATATACCTTGCTTATCATCCTTGTCCCAATGAAGTTCAAGCATTGTTCTTATAGCTGGTTACATTACATATTAAAAAAAAATCAGGTTGATTATGAGTGATATCTTAGTTTCTTAGCTACAGTATGAAACAGAATATCAACAGAACACACTCTCTTATTATCATATAAATGAATTAATAGCTTAAGCCATAAAACACATGAGCCTTTTGGATTCATTGCATCATCAGTGCTATTAAGACATGGTGGAGTGAATCACCCAGCTTTGTTCTGTATTAAAATGACTAAAATGTTAATATTTTGTTCTTTTGCTAATCAAGGTCATTAGTGTATGCTTGTCAGAATACAGTCATCGATTTATCATCTGAAAATGATTAAAGCACATATTTTTTCAGGAAGAAAGTACTTTTTTTTTTTCATCTTCTGAAGAAGAGCTACTGTTGTATATTCCAGTACCAGGTCCTTGGATTAGTTTTCCATTTCTGACACCGCAGTGCTGCGTAATGTGGTACTGCACTCTTGAATGTGCCGTTCTTCAAATAGCATGTTAAACTGAGGTCCCATCTACCTATACTGATGGAAACTCATGTGGGTTTAACATGTTTCATGGCACATATTGGAAAAAAAATAATGCAACATTCCCTAGTGTCCTGGCAACATTACTCCTAGTCAGTATGAATATCACTTCAGGTTTCCATTGAAGAGTCCACTGGTCCACTGGAACTAAGACAGTCAACAAAGTATAAGTAAGTAAACAACAGAGGTAATTGTGCAATTGTCAGAGCTTTATTCATCTTGCTGTAACTGATATATTTAAAGTTAAGCTTTTCATCAGTGTCTCATTAAAACTTCAAAAATGCTTGTTTTCTCAGTATAATTTTCATTGCATGCTACTCCATATTCACAGTACCATGCATGTATCCCACAAATATTTTAGAAAAATTATGTATACAGCTATTGTTTTTTACATTTTGTTGCTTATTCTATTTATTTATTTATTTATTTTATTTATTTATTTTACATTTGTTGACCGGGATAGTCCAACTGGATATATGTCCATTTTCAGCGGAGGTCCAGGGAGAAAAGCTTCACATACCAAAAAAAGAGACAGTACATACATCACTGAGTGATAAACTCAGGCAGACATGATTAGAAAAATATAGACAAAGAATACAGGCAGATATCAATATACACAATGTGCCGACTTACATCTGATGGGCAAAGACATATCAGAAAATGTGAACATAGAATACAATCGGATCTCATAATTCACAATGCTTAGACATTCAAATGCTATGAGACATAGATACTTGGCTAAACAGCAGGTTTGGTAGCAAGGCATGTATTAGTGAAGTTGTTAGTCAGGTTTAGAACAGAAGCACAACCAATGAGATGTGAGGTATTTTTTGAGTTCTCTTTTAGATAGGGGTAGTGAGGTTTCCTTGGTAATGGTATTAGGGAGTAGATTCCAGATTTTACCGGTTGAGTTGGCAAATATAGCATCACTTGCAGAGTTATTGGATTTTTGGGTCAGTATCATTAGTTTATCAGTTGAGCATTATGGCCTGGGGGCACTATGAGGGGTGAAAATATTTTTGAGGGCAGGGGTGTTATCAGGCTGATGGAGTATTTTATAGACTACTATAAGCTGGTTGAACTGTAGACGGGTAGGATACTCTCGCCATCCCAGTGCTTTCAGATTCTGGCAATGGTGGGTCCTAAAAGCCATGCCTGTAGCGAATCTGGCAAAATGATTGTAACATCCTGATAATTTGTTGAGATCACTTTTGGATAGGTTGGTGAGTACAGGGAGGCATACATAAGGGTAGAGAGGAGGTGTGATCTTGCAATAGCTACCTAAGCTAGGGGGGTGAGGAAAGGTTTGGCTCTGTACAGGGAGCCAATTTTTTTGTTGACGGACTTAATAGTGTGATTGACATGTTTATCAAATTTAAGGTTGCTGTCTGTTATTATGCCTAGAAGCTTTGTATGGTCATCAGGGGAGATAATGGTGTCATTGCTAGATTTGATGTTGAAGGAAGGAGGAGGAATTCTACGGTTAGGGGATAAAAGTAGTAGCTTGGTTTAGTTAGGATTTAGAAGCAGGTGCTGATTAGCTAGCCATGTTTCGACCGTGCTGAAAGTGGTCTGGTGAGGGTTAGAAGTTGTGTAGGAGAGGAGGCGGAGCATACAAGTGTTGAGTCATCTGCATATTGGATGCAGGTGGCTCCTGGGATGGTGGTGTGCAGATCACTGATAAAGATAGAGAAACGAAGGGGACCTAGTATGGACCCTTGTGGGACACCTAGATTTAGAGGAAGTTGGGATGACAGCTTGCCCTTCCATAAGACAGCCTGCTGTCTACCGTTTAGGTAGGAGGGAAATCATTGTATTGCGTGTTGGTCTAAACCGATGGTTTGTAGGGTATTGAGCAGTAGCTGATGATTGACCATATCAAAAGCTTTTGTGAGATCTAGGAAGAGTGCTGAAGATATTTTCTTGTTGTTACGATGAAGATTAATGATATTAGAGAAAGATAGAAGAGCCGTGGTGGTACTGTGGAATGGCCTAAAGCCATACTGATAGTCGGTGAGCTTATAGTTCTGAATAAGAAAGTGCATGATTTGTTTGTGTATGCATCTTTCCGTGATTTTAGCTAGTGGTAAAAGAATGGATATAGATCTAAAGTTAGATAATTCTATGGAACGTCCTCCATTATGGAGAGGTATAACATGTGATACTTTCCATATTGCTGGGAGGGATCTTTCTGAGATGGATCTGTTGATCAGAATAGAAATGGGAAGTGCTATGGCATCAGTTGCTTTTTGAAGATATTCAGCTAGGAGGTGGTCGCCAGCTAGTGTAGTAGGTTTTAGCTTTTTGAGTAAGGTCCGGATCAGGTTGGTAGGTACGGTTTGAAAGGTAAAGGTGGGTTGGGTGCTGGGTGGATCAGGGCTAGATGTGCCAGAGCTGGTGTTTGTGACCAATGGAGTGAGATGGGTAGCTAGAGACTTGATAGTTTCAGTAAAGAAGGAGTTGAAGCTGTTTGCAATTTCAACAGGGGGTTTATCAAGGGCAGCTGATGGGGTAGGAGTGGTGGAACAGCCTGGGTGGAGAAGATTGTTAATACCAGCCCAGAATTTTTGAGGTTTTAGCTGATATTTTTTTGTAGGAGGGTATAGTGATTTTTTTTTTGTCTAGAATGACAGATTTTTTGGTCTGGTTCCTTAGCTGTTGGTATCTTACTTGGTCCATAGGGGCTTTGATAACATGCCACCTGGCCCAGGCATTGTTTCTTAGTTTAATTTTGTTTTTTGTTTCTTTAGATGGCCACGGTGCAACCGTGGCATTTACGTGGATAGTACGTGTAGGAGCATGGTGGTTAAGGATAGCCAGAAATTTGGTATTGAAGTACTCAATGCTTCTTGTAATGGGAGTCATTTGAAGACATTTCAATTAATTTGTTCCATATTATCACACAGAACAAAGCATTATACCTCTAATAAAGGCCCCTTCATCTTTATAATTTTATCCTTAAGCAGTCCATTATCCCATCCTATTCATCTTACAATTGTTTTCCACTGTCTTTCTTCCTAGGAGCTGTGATAATCCTACTTTTATGTCAGAAATACTACAATGACTTGACTCTTTGCATTCAGTTCTCCTTTTCTTCTTCTGCTTATCACTCCCAACACATCTGTCTGTGCCCACTCTGTCAATTAATTTACCTTTCTGGAGCCCATACAAACTTTTATCATGGCTTGATAATTATCCTTCATAAGGGATGCCAGCAGTAGCCTGCTCACCAGTTCACAAGGCATCAAAGGCAGATCGAAAGTGTATTTCCAGCAGCTTCTGAATGAACAAAACCCCATAAGCTGCACTACCCCAGACACAGCCTACAGAGAGAGAAGAAGAGGAGCCCACCCTAGATGAAATAAGAGGAGCAACACTGCAAGAAATGAACTTACGGTAAGCAGCAGGCTCAGATGAGGTCACAACAGATATGATAAAGATGCTGGGTGAGAAAGGAGAGAAATGGCTCCTGAGGGTACTCAGCAGTGTGGAGAGAAAGGCATATCCCAGATGACTGGAGAATAAGCATACGTGTGGCAGTGTATAAGAACAAAGGGGACATCCACAACTGTGGGCAGTACAGAGGCATCAAACTCCTGTCACATTACATGAAAGTTCTAGAAAGGTTGTTTGATAAACGGATATGCAGAGTAGTAGAATGTAATATGGGAGAAGAGCGGTTTGGATTCAGACCAGAATGCAGCACAAGCGACCCGATGTTTGTAGTGAGACAAACAGTTAAGAAGAAGCTAGAGATGAGGAAAAGTCCAACTTGACATTCATATACTTGGAGAAAGCATATGGCAAGGTCCCAAGAAAGCTGATTTGGGCAGTACTGCAGTGGTTTGAAGTCCCAGAAACATTGGTAGAATTAGTGCAGGCTATGTACAAGGACCCAATGTCTCAAGTATGAACCGTGTTTGGTCACAGGCAGGCTCCCAGTGGGAGAGGATGTACACCAGGGTTCAGCTCTGAGCTCACTGTTGCTCATACTGGTGATGGTCTACATGAGCAAACAGGTTGGAGGTGACAGATCAACAAAGTTGCTGTATGCAGATGCTGTGGTATTACAGGCAGACTCTGAGCAAGTTCTTCAGCAAAGGATGGAGAAAAATAATCCAAAATTAAGGGTCCATGGATGAAACTAAGCACAGATAAGACAGTGGCAATGACAGCAAATTGGAGAAGTTAGGAGAAACTGAGAACTGAGACAGGGTGGAAGGTCGTGGAACAGATTAATAGTTTCAAGAATCTGGGAGGGGTAGTTGAGAAGGGAAGTCCAAATGAAGAGGTCAAAGCTAGAATCAGAGGGGCTGCAGCCAACTGGCATAGAGTCTCAGGAGTAGTCATTGACAGAAGAATGCCAAAGAAGCTGAAAAGGAAGGAGTACATGACAGTGGTGTAACCAGTACAACTGTATGGTAAAGAAATGTGGGCAGTAAAGGCAGAGCAGATGAGGAGGTTAGAGGTTATGAAAATGAAGTGCCTGAGAAGGGTGGTAGGATGCACACTGTGGGGCAGACAAAGAAATGAGGGCATAAGAGCAGAAACTAAAGTAGGTCCAAATGCAGAAAAGATCAAAGAGAGCAGAATATGGTTGTTCAGACACGTGCAGAAAAGGAGAAGACAATCTGGTGACGAAGATTTGGGACAGACAGGAAGAAGGTGAGAGGAAACAAGGATGTCCAGCAAAGAGGTGGATAGACTGTGTTAGAAAAGGTTTATGACATTCAGGCATACGTGTTGAAGAAGGCAGGAGTGTGGCATTGAACTGAGAGATATGGTGACTACACAGTAACCCACAAATTGGAAAAAGAGGGCTGCTGCTGCTGATGGTAACCCTCAATTTTCAGCTTTTCCCATTTCCACCCACGTGTTTTCCTTCTCTTTATAGCTGTTGATGACATTTGCAGCAGGTCCACTCTTTTGTTTTGCTTCCACTTCCTTCCTATCATCTCTATACCAAACAAATATAAGGCTGAAATGTTTTCTTTCTAACTTTCTTTAAACAGTTTCCCTGTTTACGAGGTCTTCCTCATATCATCAGAACCTCTGTACACACGTGCAGTTCACCTGCCTCCCTGTCCTTATGTGTGCAGAAGTTGTCACCTAGCAACCACCTCTAACTGGTATTCTATACCATCCATTCAACAACCTCAGATGCCAACCCATGCTGAATGATAAACCTACACTTTTTTACTCAACTTTCATATCTCCTCTTAGAAAGTCACAATTTTCTCTTTCTTTTCTCTTCTTCACCTACTATATTAGTCTGCCAATCTCTTCCTCAGCCTCCAATGGATCACATGGATCACTCCAATCCTACTTGTCTCTAACTTCCCCTAGTCCCATCCCCTCTTCCTATAATCCCTACTGACCTGTCTTCAAATAATGATCACTATCTTCCGCTACTTCACCAAATCTCCATAGAATAACCAGTCTCTATTCCTTACTAACAGCACCTTTCTTTTCCTTAAACTCTTCAGTAGCAAGCCATTCTGCCCTCACTCCCTCATGCAATGCACCTTTCACACTCACAATTCGTACCTACTGCCACATCCACAACATTTACTGCCAATACCTTATGTCTACCTTCTCTTCCTGCATACAGTCTTGCACTTATACATCTTTCTCGCTATCACCTAGATACTTACACATCACCTCACCTGTAGCTCTGTCAGTCCAAAGACACTTCCTTAATTCACTAAATTCCCTGCTTCCTACTCAACATCTAAAACTTCAATTCTCAGGCTCACTCACTCAGTCACTCTCTGGCTGAATTCAAAGCTTCAGCATATCTTGTAAAATCTGGCATCCGCTATGCCCTGTCTTCCTCGCAACTTACTTCACTTTTCAAGCTGTCCTTTCCCTTTTTCCATTCTAAATATAACTGTTGCACAAATTCGGTATTCCCTAAATAATACCATGTTTTGAAGTAAAACTAACACACCTCCAATATGCATCACGTGAGAAAATAGCAAAGTCCTTTTACCTTCTACCTGTTCCCTTGAAGAAGGCATCCTTGATGACTGTCTGTCTAATATCTTTGTCACTTTATCTTCTACTTCTCTCCATTTTATCACCCTTATCTCTTCTGTCATCCCATATACCTTATCCCTGAGATATTTATTTCCTCCCTCCAGACAGGACAGCGCTACAGTTCCTCCCTTAGACCTTCCAACCTTAACAGCTACAGATTTCTTAGGATGTAATTTCAATATTGACTCCTTGACTCCTTCGCAAAAGTACTGAAGAGGTCCAAATGTCCTAATAGCTTTCTCTTTCTTTTATACAGCAGAGTCCTACCATCATCTTGCCTCCGTGGTAGAACAGAGGGTTAAGCCTTCACTGCGTACCAGGTAACTTGAGTTTGATTAGCGGCTTTGGTGTTTTACTATGAGAGAAGTTGGATTTGCCTATGCTGGGGGTATGGCGTGGGGAATGTGCTAAGTACTTCTCTAATACAGTTAGGGGAAGATGGAGCTCAGAGACATGTTACATAGCTGAGGATGAGAAGACAGAGAAAGCATCATCCTATGGGCCTGAGGCAAGTACACATGCTCACAGTCACTCCCCATTAACTACCCACTATAATACCTGTATCAGCATGGTGTAGAACAGAATGAGGGTTTATGAAAAATCTTCAACTAGCCGCCATCTGTGGTATAGAGAGAAAAAGCCTTAGCTAGGTCCCAGGCAATCCACATTCAATTAGTGGCTAAGATATCTGAGGGATGACCATGTAGGGATGGGCATGCCCATCTGGAGGAAGGGCCTTCATCAAAGATGCTCCTTGAGGGGAGATGTGGTCTACAGGGGGAGAGTATCCATCAGATATCTTCAGCAAATGCATGGGTGGGAGAGGGGAAAATGGGTATGTCATAATATAAACCCCCCAGCAGCAGAGGCAATTGCTACAACCCACACCCACCCCAGGAAGACCACAAGAAACACACTGTCCCCAGCTCACTTAGAGCAAATGGTAAGGGCACTAGGAAAGCTGATGTGAATGAAGTAGTGAGGAAAAAAAATTCCTCACCAATCTGCAGTGTGATGGCCCTCTTCCTGCCTCATACTGCCCAGCAGCACTCGAAGGTGTCAACCTTAAACTATGCACATGCATGTGGTATGTTTATGCGCATGAACTTTCCTGGAATCAAGACCCTCCCAAAATAGGAATACTAGGGAAAATGCCTGGTGATAGGACTATAGGTAAATGAAATTAGAGTTTAAGGTCAAATGTAGGTTGAAAGAAAAACAATAATTATTTGGTCAGCTACAAGACAGTACATATTTTCTACCCATAGAAAGTCTGCTTCTTCTCCCATCCTCCTCCATACCCACTGAGTGAAACTCCATATTCACCAAAAGCAGACTTGGATAAAGTGGGCAACTTTGCCTTGTCACCATCTGCAACGTAGTTTGTGGTGTCTGCCAAGGTAACCTATTACTGACCATCTTTCACAAGCTCAGATCCCCCTGCCTCTAAATCTCTTTCATGTGGCATCTCATTGGCTGACCATATTCTAAAAGTGAAGTCTTCAGCTGTCACATGAAGTGAGTGTTTAGTCTTTTTCTGCTATCCAAAGGGAAAAAGTACTCTGATTCTTCACAGGGTTCAGTGCTGATTTTTCTGTCTTACTGCTCAGATAATCCATATTTCAAAATCCCATTCCTCTAATTTTATTATTATTATAAGATTTATTATTCCCTGTGTATTGTTTTTCTTCTCGTAGTCTATTTTTATGTATATTTAAAAATATTTATTTTAGTATATATATATATATATATATATATATATATATATATATATATATGTTTGATTGAAAACTCACTTGATTGAGAATGAAATTACAAGGACCACTTCACTGAAAGCTCACTTCACTGAAAACACACTTGACTGAAACTCATTTCATTGAAAGTTATAAATGGCCTTTTCCCCACTGTAGTGCGATCCTGGAGTTAGTATATAAAGTAATGGGGGGTATGGGGGGCACAGCTCCCCACATTGGGGTGTGTGTGGGGGGGCATAGCCCCCCACATATCTTGATTATATAGTCTCTTTTGGAAACAGTTATTTATTGCACTTTAATGTATCACTGTGTATAGTTTAAAATGTTTATAATATGTGGGGGTCTACGCACTCCACACCCCCCAATGTGGGGTGCTGTGCCCCCCACACCCCCCTTACTTTATATATTAACTCCAGGGTTGCACTACAGTGGGGAAAAGGCCATTTATAACTTTCAATGAAATGAGTTTCAAAGAAATGAGTTTTCAGTGAAGTGAGCTTTCAGTGAAGTGGTCCTAGTAATTTCATTTTCAGTCAAGTGAGTTCTCAATTAACCATAGTAGACCCATATATATATATATATATATATATATATATATATATATATATATATATATATATATATATATATATATATGTATATATACTTTTCTGTTATCGGGGGAAACCATTCCAAATGAGCACTTGCAATCTTAGCAGACACTCGCACTGATCTCACGGCTGCTGCTAAACTGGGCCATACACAGATGCACACACACTTACTTTCCTGTCACAGATGATTATTACATGTTATCCATAACAGAAAACTATCCAAAAGACATGACATGGCTTCTTGGACTGCTGACTGTATAGAGTAAACATATTCCAGTTATATCCTGGTGACGTTGTTTCCCAGAGTAAAACCTTTATGAACTTCATTGATCCATAGTAAGCATTATCCTTCTTTTATGTATGTATTTCCGTCATTTGTTAGTTACAGCTGAAACACTTCCTTTTGGAACAGCCCACTTTTTTCCAAACCAGAAAAGATGTTTGCCTACCACATGCAGACCAAGTACTCAAGAAGTCTTGGCTTCTTAACACACAGCCATTATCAATAGGTGCAGCCTTTCAGTTGTTGCCATTAGTTCACCTCAAAGTTGAACAAATGTACTGTTAAGACTTTTTTAGCAAGGCCACCTTAATTTGCCAGCATTTACCAGCACCAATATGAGGATGGAGGCTTTTCAAGCTACTGTTTGCAACTCAAAAACAGTGTCTGAAATGCACTACCCTCTTTTCTTTCTTAACCGCAAACCCACTTTGGTGGTGTAATTCTATATGTTCCAAAGTAACATACACAAAAGCTCTTCACACGGATGCTGACTTGTTTGCTTTAGGCCACTATTTCGCACCTGTGACAGAATATATTTCATTACAGCAAAGATATAAGCATTGATTTCACTATGTACTAAACGCCTTTTAGAAAAGAAGGTACTTTCCTGATGTTGGCCCGATAATGGAAAGTACTCATTAGAAGTGTTGCCCCGATAACGGAAAAGTACCCAAGTATATATATATATATATATATATATATATATATATATATATATATATATATATATATATATATATATATATATATATATATTTTTTTTTTTTTTTTATTCATACTTATAGTAATTCCTGTGGGAATTTCTGCTTGTAGCAGTGATTATTTAGCTTCTATCTTTGACAAATGCTTTTTTTACTGTTTCTATGGCAGCAAATATAATTATCTCTTTGCCATGATGCAGAATGGGGCACTTTGGCATCAGCACTGCACAGATGCACTACATTTCACTACAAATCCCAGTCACTGTTGTTTCATGGGTACAAATAATGTGTGAACTTTTGAAATCTACTTCATTCCTCTTCACAGGTCAAAGACTACTAATTTGTATTCAGCCATGAATTGAATTAAACATATCCATCTAGTTGCCTTAATATATGAAAATAATGTGAAAAATGGTTGCCAAACTGCATCTGAATGGAATTCCATTTGAATCACAAATACTAACCCTCAATTTAGAAGTTTTGTATCTATTCAGTGTATAAATATTAACTTCTAGTTAGTATGTGGAATGAAGCAAAATTCCCTCTATAGATCACAGTGAAAAATACTAGCTAAAATACCTTCTTCTAGAGTTGAAATGGCCTCTTCTAAGAAAGAGCAAACCAAAAAATAACGCACGGCGGATCCAGTGCACAGCTCAAACAAAGTAATCAAAAACACCAAACGAGCCAGCACAAAGGTTAGAGCAAGCAGAAACCTTCTTTTATTGTGGCATATTCAAACAAAAATGCTGCAAACTGGTTTCGGCCTGAACAATGGCCTTCATCAGTGCAAAAAATGAAAAAAAGTTTGAATAGTGCATCCTGGTGTTCTTTATATACTGAAAAAATTAAAGATATATATACACACCTAAAAGAATCCTATAGAAATAAGTTCATGAAAACAACTTTTAAATAAGATAAAACAAATATATAAAAAAATCTACAAAAATAATAAGTTACCATTTAATTGGGAAAATTAGCTAGTTCAAACCATGAAAACCCCCAATTCAAATCCATGTGTTAAACAACATATTATATAAATACATAGCCAGCAGAAAGCCTTATGCATATTTGCTTAGCCCAGGTTTGAACAAAGCACCCAATCTGGTAATCCATAATGTTTCCATGTTGTTTAACTTGTCATGCCAGCCTGCCTTAGACATCCTCGGCAACTGGATCTTGTCTATAATGGTAAATTGAAATTGGGCAGTTTGGTGAGTCAAAGTATGCTTGTATAAAGCATTAGTTAACTTTTTAGTTCTGATTGCACTAAGATGCTCACTAATACGAACTCTCAGTGGTCGGGATGTTTGCCCTACATAAAATGAGGTGCATGTACAGGTGGCCAAATATACCACCCAATCTGAACTGCAGTTACCAAAAATCGTAATATGAAAAACACGTGAAGTGTTGGCACTTGAAATTTCTTTCATTTTGGCCATATACCTGCATGCACTACAATGACCACAAGGAAATTAACCAATCAATGGATCTCCAAATATAGTGGTTTGTGTAGATGTAATTGGGTGAAATTTTTTGTAATATGTAAAATGTGAATTCATCGTCCTGCCTCTACGATATGAAAAGGCACATGTTTCAGGTAATATATCAGATAGAAAATCATGTGCTCTTAAAATACCCCAGTGATGATTAACTATATTCCTGAATGAAGAGGCATTATTTCCATAAGTTACTGTAAATCTGATGAGCTGAACTGGGGAACTGGTAAAGGCCTCCTGTTCATGTTTATATGTTAATAATTGAGAACGTGGCATATGCCTAACCTCATGAATGGTCTGGTAAAGTTGAGATCTATTATATCCCCTTTGAATAAATCTGTCACAAAGATCCTGTTCACATTCCACATGGGATTTAGTAGATGAACAAATACGTTTCATGCATATAAATTGGGATTTGGGGATGTTGTTGATGATGTGGCGGGGATGGTTACTAGAAGCGTGTAAAAGAGAGTTATATTGTGGAAACTTCCTATGCACGCTTGTAGCCAGAGTATGATCAATTTGTCTGGTTATCTTAACATCCAGAAAAATGATCTCTTGATATTGGATCTCCAAGGTAAACTTAATGCCTCATGAATTGCTGTTCAAATATTGGACAAACTCATTAGCCAAAAGTATATCACCCCGCCACACCATCCAACAATCATCTAAATATCTCCTCCAGATGTCCAATTCTAACAAAAACTTGTTGTTACTAGTATCATATCTATATATATATATATATATATATATATATATATATATATTTATATATATATATATATATATATATATATATATATATTTATATATATATATATAGTTGTTAAAAAAAACCCATGAATAGGTCCACATATATCGGGGCAAAAATTGCCCCCATTGCTGTACCGCTGGTTTGCCAATATATCTGACCATCAAAGAAAAAAATGTTTTTAGTTAATACATATTCAGTCATTTCGATTAGAAAGTTGTTAAATCCTAAAAGGATTTCTTCTAAAAAAAATAGCGAAAGGAAAGTCCAGCCTTATGTGGGATGCTAGTATACAGGGAGGCGACATCCAACGTGCAAAGCCACCAATCCGATTTCAAATGGGTATCCTGAATAATGTTCAAAAATTCAGTTGTGTCCTTAAGCCTGGACCTGACCATAAACAATAGAGGTTTAAGATAATAAGTAAGAAATGCAGACAAGGGCTCCGTAAGAGAGCCTCTGCCTGAGACAATTGGTCGGCCCGGAGGGCACGTGGGATGTTTGTGTATTTTCGGCAGCAAGTAAAGATATTGGGGAATGGGATTGGTGACCTTCAGTTGTTTACAGGTATGTTGATCTATAACCCCTTCTTCTGTGGCCATATCCAGGAAAGAATCAATCCGTGTTTTAAAATTAGGAGTTTTCTCTTCTAAGAAAGAGCAACATTTGTTCATATGAAAGCTCTTTTTGATAAACAGACACTAAACACTCCAGAAAACCACAAAAATGTAATGAGGAATAGACAAAAACTATGAGGCAAAAATCTGGACATTGCTTAGAGTAATTAGTGGATTGAACCAACTCAGTGCAGACAAAAATAACCGAGCACTATAATGAAATCGGCAATATTTTTTTTTTTATTTTAATATGAATTCCTTAAGGATGGGTGGGTGAAGTTTGGAACATCGTAAAGGCAAACTCAGGTTTTGGAGAAGACAGATAGATCATATAAGATTTAAGTACCTGCCTGACACCAATAAAATAAACCAATGTTGTTGTCTGTGCAGATGTCATCTGCACCTATTTGACTTGTTGCTGTTTTCCTGGTGGTAGATAGACTGTGCAGCCCAGCCTGTCTCATTCATATTGCTACTCAGTTCCTTTACAGATAACTTCTGACAGGGGAAGATGTATTTAAGTATATATTAGAAATATTTTAATCATGGCCTCAGTCTGAAGGTCTGTCAGTCAGTACTGGTTTTCATTATGAGTGCCTGAATACTTGAAGTCTGATGCCTTGATATACATTGTATTTCTTATAGCACACAGTCTCGATCAGTATCCAACTAAACTTTGTCTATCTTCTCTGAATGTTTTGGGTCTGGAACATCTCTTTAAACCAGTATTTTCCTCTTTTCAGTTTTTATCGAGCCTGACCCTCAAGAAAGCATCTTTAAATCCCAGCCTTCTTGATAACTGCCACTTTTTCTCAAGCTTTCCACTTATTACCAAGGTTATAATAAAGGCAATTTAAATAATTTGGACTGAACACACTCTCCTGGCTCCTTCTCTGTCTGGATTTCAGGCTCAGCACTGCACTGAGACTGTTTTGTATAGGACGGAAGAAAAAGTAAAGAAATAAAGTGATGGTCCGCTAGCAAAAGACACAATGATAGTAAACAACAGACCTGATGTACTATATTTTTAAAACCTGTGCTGGTCCAATGGAATACTCAAGTTTTCAGAAGTGTCTAACAGGACCCCTATAGCTTACAATGAAGGGTTCCTGTTAGCCTGAAAGCATGAGTATTTGCAAAATCTAGCTGGTTTGGTAATCCTGTCAGTGTTTCAGGAGTTCCTCTGTTGTTGTCCTTTCTGAGATGGTGTTGAATATTCTTTTGTCGCAGACATACCAGCATTAATACTGTGTTCTGGTCCTCTGCGATGTCTTTGCAGCAGCTCATGTGGCAAATCACAGTATTCTTTTTGAATTCCCTCAGTCTTGCTGTTTTATTTTGTTCACTGTATTTGATTAGCACACAACAAGCTGTCAAAGCATTCTCAAACGGTGGCATATAATTAATAATATTAATCCCCTTCCTGTGATGTGGGATACTGCACAGCTGTACTTTGTATCCATGGTTATTCACTGTGTTTAACTGAGGGAGAAATTTATGGTATTAGACATACACAGATAATACTTGGATTTACATTGCCTCCCCACAAAAGCATATCGAAGCCATTCACTCATATTCAAACAATCTGCACTCAAGCCTTCACCAGATTAAGTGTAGTAACCCAAAACTAGCCCACGAGTGTTGCTTTAGCTGCTTGTGCCATACAGAAGGTCTCTGTACCTTTGGAACTGGATCTGCATATTATTCATGAAAACAGGTTTATTCTTGTCATGATAATTGACAAGTTGATATTTTGAGCCAGTTGTTGGCTGTTGTCAATCTGATAGGATTGAAATTATGCAGTTATTTCTATCACAGGATCTCTTGGGGGATAATTTTGTTGCATTTCAATCCATAAATCATGTACTCCTAATCTATACTCACAACTGAGCCTTACAATCTGAACATAAACAATTATTAACTCTATATATGCCACATAAAACTGCAAGACAATTTCTTTATTCCTGCTCAAACATCAAATTATGGAATACACTACCAGTAGATATTAGGTCCATACAGAATCACAGAAAATTTAAATTCAAGCTAAAACAACTACTTTAGTGAAGCAACTGTACCTGTAAAAAAAAAAAAGCTAATCACAAACAGCATGCTATAAGCCTAATATTCATCTTTCCTTATCTGCTCCTTCTCCATCGTCTTATTACAAACATATACCTGTAATCGTATTATTCATATCTAAATACCTCCTCATCTTCCTATTTGTAAATATGTATATATGTATATATAAAAATGAAAAATAAAAATGAAATTTGATAACATACAATCCTAACAAATGTAAAACAAGGGCAAATATACTTTCACTAGAATTGCACTATATACAAATGCTTACGTACTGCTGGATTCTCATTTTTGGCTAGTTCTATTTCTCTTCTGATTTTTTTTTCTATCATCCTTACATTGTTTATTGTATGCTATTCTATTACTTGTTGCATTATTGCATTATATTGTATTTTACTATTGTAGTACATGGAGCTTTCCTCCCCGGGCCTCTGCTGAAAATGGGTCCCCCACCCAGCTGGACTTTCCCAGCATCCAAATGTCAAATAAATAAAGAAATAAAACCTTGATTGATGCATACCTGTGTATGTGGGGCTTCCTAATATGGAAATAGAATGCAAATAGCTAGTAAAGAACTCTGAATATTGGCTTTTATCTGGCTGTCTATATGTTTATGTATTTATGTGCCCAAGACTGTGCTGCTAGCATTTTTAGCCTTACACTGTTTAATTCCCTCCTATTATAAAGATATTCTTGTTCTTTAATATAGTCTTTGTAATCTCTGCTCCCTCACTCAGGCCCAAGTAAGAGTTGTAACATATGGCATCTCACATGCTGAGCTTACTATTTAATTATTTCCTTTCAGTCTTTGGTATTTTACCTCAACAAGTGGCTTCCTAAGGTCTTATCTTTACTATTCATTTCATTGTTTCTAGTGATAAAGTGTAATTGTGTCTTTATAACATTTAAAGGTAATTATTCTAACAAAGCCATAACTAAGGTGGGATGAAGGCAGTAGCTGGCCAGGGTGCATTCTGTTGGAGGGCATGAAACAAATGTGCCAACAGAGCATGACAGAAGCACTAATGCTTATTAATGAAGCCAGTGGGGGTATTACAGCTTTGTAAATGAATATTGATCCTGTATTTGTGTATCTGTTTAGAAGCTCAGAGTATTTATAACTGTAGTAAGTAGCTTGTCCAGAAAGACCTTTCTTGCCCTCAACTTTGGGAGGAGGGTGGCACCAACCTCGTGCATCAGATGACCTAGCTATGGCTCTGTTTCAAAGCTTATTTTAATATACCATGCATAGTCCTATGCATATTAATGAAACTCAGTTTTGTATATTTATTGGAGTATATATTCCAAACATTAGGAAAAGATACACACTGAATATTAAAACAGACCAACTGTATTGCGTTAAAATAAAAGTAAGTTAAGAAGGCTATGCGAGGTCTTACAGTACAATATAGTTAATGAGTTGGCACCTTTCAGTTCGAATAAATTAATTGTCTGCTGCAGTCATTTTAATGTAGTGTAACTTTTAATGGCCCAACATAAATTATGTCTGAAAAATAACTAGATTAAGTTTAATGATGCAACAATACAGTCTGTTATGTTAAACTGTCTTGTATTGGAAGGCACAGACAGGAACACAGTAAAGAATTATTTTTTATTTTTAAGGATGATTTTTTTTTTTCAGTAAACCTCTTATTTTATTTCTAATTTATCTTGGGATGTGATGCAAAGTGGGAATGACCAAAATAATTACAATCAAAATAAAAATAAATTTCCATCAGTGATTGCTTTAGTCTAAGTGTTATGAAGCGGCTCTCAAAGTATTTTTTTTATAGAGAAGATTGTGGACCAGTGGAATGAACTACCAGAAAAATGTGGTGAAGGAAAAATTCCCTGGAGCTTTTATAAGGTTATAGAACAGATTGAAAAACAGGGGACATGAGAATATAGGGATATAAATAACAAATTGTTAAATGCATTTAAAAGTCGTTTAAAGGCCAGTCTTCGGGGGCTTATAGCATCAGTCAAGTGTAATGTAAATATAACTGCTGTATGTTAAAGCTTTGGGACAAGGCAGTTAAATGTAGCAGCAGAAAATGATGGTCAGAAGTTAACAGCACATGCATGCAATGTATGTGGCAAGTCCTGTATTGGAAACTTGCAACAAGTAGGTCAGATTCCTTCATCAGACAGTGAAGAAAAGATCAACACCTAGGTTACTATGCATTAACATGTATGCTCTTTGTTTTAGTCTCATTAAATTAGAAACACACTGAAAAAAGCTATTTATAGAAGCATTTTATGAACCAAAGTATAAATGAGACGCTCTAGTCGATGACATGCAGCAGTGTGAATGATTTCCTATGCTATCACTTAATGTGTATTGATGACAATGTCCTCAATAGTTTAATGGACATAAAGAGAAAGCAGGGGAAAAAAGCCAGCTAGGTACACCTGTATAAATTCAGATGGACTTCTGTATTAAGTAGTGGATGGTTATTTGATATTTACAGTTGTAAACTGCAACTAAATTATACCAGCCTTCACTTAGTTAAATACAGATCGTAGAGTTCAGTGGGAATTCAAACAGCTTCCTTTATTCAAGATGTTAGAATATGTACACGTTCCATCTTGCACATATGCAAATACACAGAGTGACTGAGTTCAAGTAGCATGCATTGCTGTCCTGCAGAATTTTTGTGTTTATTCATTACAAAATGTGGAACAATATCTACAGTCTTTTTTTTTTTTTAATAATGAAGCTATAGTCATGAATTTTCCTCACAGGGAAAGAAACTAGTGGGCCAGCTAGCAACTGTACCAAACACTTCAAAATTTTAAACTTAGTAAAGTGGAAGGATTCAACCCCAACACCTCCCCTAACTAAATATACCAACTCTGAGATCACACTACAGTGGGAAAAAGGGCAAATTCCAGATGATGGCCAACTACTTCCTTTCCCTGTAAGAAAATTCACTGAAACGATCGTTCGTTGAATTGAGATTTCACTAAAGTGATTGATGAATAGTGATTCGATAAATATACTGTTCAACAAAGTGATATAGACCCTAAATAAAAATACACACAGACACAGACACACACACACACACACACACACACACACACACACACACACACACACACACACACACACACACACACACACACAAACATACATATGCATATATATGCAGCATGCAGCTATATGCAGATGTTTGACTGTAGACATGTGCCTGTTTAGAGGGGAATATAATGACTGCAGTAAGAAGATTAGCATATATAATCAACTATTGACATATTCTGTCCTAGAATACAGGTAATAACATGGCTAACAGAGGATATCTAAGGCTTTGGAAGTTTAATTGTCAGAAAATGTACATGTTCTTGCAGGCCGTTCGCATGCACGGCTTATGTCTACTTGGCAGAGAAGGTGTAGACAAGCAGGCCAGCCATAACTGATGACATATCCTAGTATGTGATGTCATTGCTGTGTGTAGTTATAAAAGGTCAAACAAGCAGTTTCAGAGGAGACTGGCTGATATGGCTAGATGTAGTAAGAGGAAGGCAGATGAAACTAGTGAGCACCGGACAACCAGAAGTGGGTGCCATTAGCAAGAAAGAGATTGACAGAGGTTGAAGAATACCTCATAACATTGTCTGACTTCAAGAAGCAACCTCTTATTCTTTAATTTCTGGTGATGACCTGGATATATGTGTGTCTGCGTATGGGGTGGCTTTTGTACACATCAGCCATGTCACTGATGGAGAAGTAGAAGATGGCTACTGGCCATTACATTTTTCTGTATGAGTTATATACACATGTAATGATTGTAAGATATGACTAGTAGAAACTTGTACATTTTTTATCTGAGGCATTTTAATCTGTAAGCATAATACCCTGCCTAATAAGGCACATGTGCCTACAATGTATTTTAGAATGTTTTCAATTTTTAACATGCATGCCGCAGGAGACTAGCACAACAATAGCATATATGTAACCTTACTACGGTGTACTGTGACTGTGTAGTGCATTTAAAAGTTCCAGTGGTAAAATGCAGCAAAGCAACATGCAACACATCAGCAGGGTTCTGTGATTGAAGATGCCAACAGGCAAGCATCATAGTCTGTTGGCACAGTGGTACTGACTTTAAAAATCCATGGACAAGATACCCACACTTACGAGTACTCCTGTATAACGCTGTTCTTTTTTAATTTATCGATGCTGACCTTGGTCACTAGGACTGCTTTATGGCTTTCAAGGATTGATGGTCTGCTAGCATTTTTCCATTGGTGGGAAGATACGTTTGCTTAAGAGACAAAATCTTCCACATTAATAATTTTTTTTTCAGAAACTTAATTTTTTGTAAAACTGATTACTGGTACAAATGGTTTTATTTGGCTATTGTGCCTTTCAGTAATTCTTTTTTTACAGCGAAGTGCAACGTTTTGCTTTTGTGGAAAGAATGATAAGTCAAAGTCTTTTTCTTGTTTTTATATTTAAGACCTTTGTTTATTTACTTTGGGGGCTGGCATAAGTGTTTGTGCTGCATATAATGGTGTTTTTTGCTGAAATGAACTATTTTTTGTAATCTGTGCCTGATTCAGTACTTCTCCTGTCAATCTTACCTTGGCTTCATTCTTCATTTCAGCTCTCACCATGGGACAATTTACCAATTCTTTTTTCTGTCCAAAAAAAAGAACATTTCCAGACAGCCTTTACCCCTTCAGTAATCTAGAATTTTGAGTGGCTCTGTTGTTGCCATTCGAGGTTATTCAGACCACTCATCTTCCACCTTGGTTCCCTCTGGTGTAATCTCTTTCAGGCAACATGGACTTTTATATGTCCTCTGTGGCACCACTCTTGTCGGTCTTGGAGAATGGAGCTGGGAATTACTTTCTACCTAGCTGGACTGTGCATAAAGAGGGAACCTGATTTAGGGCATTACTAAGATTTCTCAGTTTTCCTTCTCCATATTTCTTAAAGGTTTCAAACATCTCCGCACACTTTTATAGAAAAAAAGCAGACACAGCAAGCTTCTAATAAGCAGACATTCAACAAAAGAATGGCAAGGAGACTCCCAAAAGGAAGGAGGTAACTACTGAAAAAAGGACAGTCCAATAAGTCTGAATGAGACTGTGCAGAATGCCTCTCCCTTCACATCCTGGCATGACTTCAAATCTTCCCCAAAATATGTCCATCTATTTCTCTCTTTAGCAACAGATACATTTGGACAAATTGGTTCTGAGACTGATTCCTTAGGGATTACAGGGCTAGTAGTGGGAATCTCTCTCTCCTTTTCAGTGGATTCCTCATCATCCATCAGTTCAAACTACTTTATTCAGTTCCTGTCATTCAGTAACTGTTGAGTGGGGAGTGGTAAAAGATGTCCCGCCTCCTATAATAAATGCAAATTTTATACAAGGGTGTTTCTGGTACTAAAGAAAGAGTCTTCCTGGAAACTATTCTTAGATCTTTTATTTCTAAACCAGCTAGTGAAAATCCCAAAGTTCAGAATTCTATCACTTTACAACCTCTTACCTTTCATTCTCTCTTTAATGTTCTTAGTGCCCCTAGATTTAAAGAGTGCCTAGCATCTCTTTCCTATAGCCTCAGATTTCAAATGAGTCTGGATTACACTTTGAGTTCTCTGCATTATCCTTTGCATTATTCAGTACTCCAAGGGTATTCACAAAGTGTCTAGCACAAGTGATATCCTATTGCAGACTGCAAGGTATTCACTTTGTTCCTTATTTATATGACTTGTTTAACTTTGCAGGGCCTTTTGCAAAGGGTCGTGAATCTCTCACTTGGGTGAGAGACCTCCTTCACCTACTGGGGTTTCAAAAGAATATGCAAAAGTTTTGTTTGGCTTCTTCTCAGGTGTTTGTTTTTCTGGAGCCTCTCCTAAATAATCTTAATTTCAAGAGCTTTTCTTCTACAGAAGAGTCTCCTCCTCCTTCCTGTACTGTAACTCCCTCTCTCTTACCCCCTATTGCTATATTCCTTCACTCTCAACAACACTTTTTTCCCATTTCTCAAACCTAGCTCTCACCACTATACCTTTTGTAAACAACAATACGGCTGCCTGTATACTTTATCAGATTTGAAATGCAGTTCTCCCTCTTTTGACAAATATTACAAATTATTATTTTATATGAATGCCTTTCAAATGTTAGTATCACACTATCACTGTTGTTTTTACATTGCAGCCTTTTTTCCTGGGCCTCCACTGAAAATGGGTCCCTTGCCCAGTCTGACTTTAATGGTAAACAAAAGCAATTAATAAATGAAAGTATAACTATATCTAGATCTATTGCTGAGTTTTCCACTCAGCCTAAAGTGTCATCAAGGGAATTTCTCAGGATACTAGGATTCATAGCATCCATGATTCTCATGAATGCTATAGCCAGACTCCTCAAGAGAAAGATCTAATGCAACCCAAAAACTGTATGACCCAAATATCAACATTCTTGACATTCCAAACTCCTGTTTGGGATTATTTTAAGAATGAAACTGTTTTGGTAGAGAGACCTTTTCTTCTTTTTTTTCTAAATACAGGTCTACCATTCTCTTTTCCAGCATCACACTAGTATGTAACTACAGACACCTGAAATTTTACTTAGGGATTAGGGTTTTTGTGACTAAAAGTGCAGGATCATTGAAATAAAAAGACCAAAACACGTTAAGATAAAAAGATGTTGGCAGTAATAAATGCTCTCAACTCCTTCAATCATCCATGATCCCCTCTATCATTACAAGTGATTACAGATAGCACCACAGTGATGTGATATAAAAACAAATAGAAGGGAATCAGATCTTTTCCTCTGAGTAGACTAGCCATGGTAGCCCATGATATAAGATACAACCTTACTCTGCAGTCATTCCACATAAAATGAGAGCAAACTTTTGTGGCAGACAGACTGCTCAGGACCCAGGACAGACCCTCACAAGTGAAACTGAATCAGAGGGGCTTCCAGAAATATATCCAGTTGTGGGAAACACCTCAGACAGACCCAAGTTTTCCATTCACAACAAACAAACTGGAAAAATTCTGTTACAGAACTCCTTGCAAGCAAACCGGGAGAATATATATATATTCAATTCCATGGATGGGAATGTTCCTGCTGGTCTTTCCAACATCTCCACCAATATCCTTGGTCAGCCTAAAGATTCATAGGGACTCTGCAAGGGTTATTGTGGTAACTTCCTTCTGGTCTAGACAAACGTGGTTCACCCTTCTTTTGGAAATGGCCAAAGGCAGTTACAACAGGCTTCATTACAGACTGGACCTACTCACACAAGATAAGGGTTGTTTGATATGTCCCAGCTTGAACCAAGTTCAAATAACTGAATTTTAGACTGCAAAATATTCACATTTTCCTTAATTAAATGTGTAATGGTCCCTACTCCAGAACAGTAATCAAGGAGCCTTGATCCTCACAACTGAACCGGTGAGGGTCGGCCAATCTGAGAAAGAATGGATTCACACAGTATTTTTAGATGGATCTATCTGCAACAAGCACAGTTTCCCTTAAGAGCACATATGGATCACTCTCCAGACCTAGGGATGCACTCTCTGTTTCTCTTCAGGCCCCAAACAAGACTCCACACTGACCACTTTGGAGCTCTGTGTCCCTGTTCCAAGTAGCTGACACACTCACTTGAATATTTTATCTCCCCCACACACACAAAACTGGGAAATGCTGGCACAGATTTAACTGCTGTGCTTCCTTTGCCCAGACTATAGGTAATTACACTGCCACCAGTCAGCTACTCTAAGGATCTTACAAGGGTACCCAATTATACTGAGTAAAATTAATATTAATATTAATACAAGTGGCAGAGTTTGACCAATGCAGCATGGGTTTTCAGGAGTGGCTACAGTCACTAAAATAAGCATGAGTACTGTTAAGATGTTAAACATATTCTCTAAAAGACCAGACATAATGAAAGATATAGAAATATTTAATAATAAATAGTAAAATAGGAAACATGAGAATACCGAATACCTGGTTACACTAAACACCAGAATTTCAATCCCAGGGAATATTAAAAATAACACAGATGGATAGATTCACACAGATACAGAAAAACAGTACTTAACTAATCTCACAATGTTTTCCTGATTGAGCTAAAGAATTACCATTCACTGGTTACGTACTAAAGCAAGGCAAGATGAAATGTGTTGAGTGCTTACCACAGTAATTCAAGATGAGGTGTGCGGTTGTGTAAGATATCTGTAAGAGATATTTCCTGTCAGGTTCTGAAAAACAAAATGGTGCTGCAAGAGTTCTGGAATAACTCTCACTAATATCTATACAATCATTTCAATGCTGGTTATAGAATGACATCACATCTGGTCACCTGACTATGGTTCAATACACACCCAGAGTTTTGCTAAGATCCATTGCAGCATTTGAAAGCTATAAAACAATTTCAAAAGCTTCCATACTTCCAGGGTAGCAATTAGTTCATCCCTATGGACAATACATTAAGATTCCTAGTCCTGGTTTTCCAAGATATTTTTGTCTCTGGCTGCAATCAGACCTGTAAGATATTTTTTTATGGCATAAAAACCAACCCATTTCATTTTTAACCTATTTTTCAAAATTAGCTGGACTGAGAGTAACCTCCTCTCTTTCAGAATTCTCTGTTAAAACATATACATTTAATCAGTTATCCAGCAAGACCCACTATTGATGCATTTTTGTCACAAGCATCTGTTCAAATCAGTGTCATAGTCAAACAATATATAATTCTTTACAAAACTCCAGCTACCTCATATCATCACAAGATGACTTGCTTATCTCTGGAAAGTTTTTTCAAAGTGTCAGGAATTGCTCACTTGATTAAGAGATCGCCTTCATATAATGGGCTTTCAAGAGAACATCCAAGTCTTGTTTCATGAGAATATCCATGTCTTGTTTCACTCCTCCTCTCTGGATTGTTTTCCTAGAGTGATTCCTAGATACCTCACTTGAAAGTGCTTTTCTTTCATCGGAAAATGACTATATCTAGAGCAATTGCTGAGTTTTTACAATCATCAAATAGCTCCAGCAATTGAATTTCTTAGGATAATAGGATTCATGGCATCCATGATTCTTATGATTTCTTTATCCAGAATCCACATGAGGAAGAGTAACTAGATGCCATAGATGTTGTTTGGGGAGTAGTGTCTTTGGGAGCAAAGTTGCAGGGTCTTTGGAATAAAAATGGCCAATCAAAATTCATAAACTTAAAAGAGATGTTGACAGTAATACATGCTCTAAATTTCCTCCATCATTCATGGATTTTTTGGCTATTACAAGTGATTACAGACAACACCACAGTGACATGGTACATAAACAGAGGATCAGATCTGACCCACTGTGCAGAATAGCCACTGTAGTTTGGGATATATGATATGATCTCACTTTACAGGTATCTTACCTCCCGTCAGAGAAAAAACATTGTGGCAGATAGACTCTCACAAATGGAAATTAACTCAAGGCATTTTTAAGGAAATTATCCATTTGCTTGGAATACCTCATATAGACCTAGTTGTCTATATTAACAACAAACAACTGGCAAAACTATGCCACAGGACAGACATATTTTCAGTTTTCTGTATAGGAATGTTCCTGAATCCCTTTTCATTGATATCCAGGGTCATTCTGACAATTCAGAAGGACTCGCCAAAGATCATTGTGGTGACTTTCTTCTGGCCCAGGCAACAGGTGCCCCCCCCCTTTTTTGGAAACTGCCAAGGGCTTTTTGCCCACTGGACCTAATTACCCAAGACAGAAATTATCTGATACTCTTCAGCCTGAAACAACTTTTAGATAACTGCCTGAAGGCTAGAGTTTTACTTTCTAGGCACCTATTTTCTGAGGACATGCAATAAGTATCAATGGAGGTAAAGAAAAATTGTAATAGAAAACATATATTACAAAATGGAAATTATTTTTATATTTGTTGTCAAAATAAGAACCAAGACACTTCAAGGCTCTGATATTTTTGTGAATTATTCTCTAGTCTTTCTTCCTTCTTTGTCAAGGTTCATTTGTTGCCAACTTCCACATGGCTGTCTATGGATCCTCCACTTTCAATGCATTCCCATATTAAAATGATTTAGAAAGGGGTGCTCCATACCTGGAATTCTAGAAAATGGGTGGCTCCTCTTTGGAAAACCAACTTCATTTTTAAAGAATTAAGTCTTGCTCCATTTAAACCAGACCACCAGGCTGATTTGCGGTGCATAATACGGAAGAAAAATGTACTTATTGCTCTGATTTCTTTAAGAAGAGTGCCTGAGTTGAAAGCTCTCACGGTAGGTCAAACTAATCTCATTTTACACAAAGACAGGATTTTCTTGAGAAATAATCCTCCTTTTATGGTTAAAGTGGTCTTGGTTTACTTTGCAATAAGCTATCCAACTCCCTATATTCATTCCCTTGCCTAAAAACAAGAGAAAGAGAGGATTATTCACACTCTACAGACAACCCAGAAATTATCTTGACAGAACTAAAACCTTTAGAAACTCTTATCAGTTATTAATTTCTTATGAAGATAAAAAAGGACAATCTGTGTCAAAGAAGACTATCTCCAAACAGTTGTCAAATGCTATTTCCATTTGTTATATCCACCATGACAAGTCATTTCCAGTCAGGGTCAAGGCACACTCTACCAAGGCCTTGACGTCATCAGTGGATTTTTTTGTAAAGAAGTGAATTCCAGAAGTAGACCTCTCTGCTGCCCCTATTTTGGAGAAGCATCCCTATTTTCAGGTCTGATTTACCCTTACACATAATGTGTATGATTTGGGAGGTAGGTTCTTATTTTCTGCCTTGGTTTCACATGATTTTCTGAATTACTATCAAACATGATTTTTGAAGCTGTCTAGCACACAGAAAACCATACTACATGACCACAATACTAGTGGCACTAATAATTTAATAAAGAATGATGACAATATATCTTATATCTCCTTTTTTAGAAGTAAAAATAAATAATCTTGTAAAGTAGAATTTTGCAAAATGACTGCGGTTTACAGATTTTACAATATTAGTTTAACATGCTTATATTTTTCTGTTATTTTTGTCACTCTTTTTAATGTGCTTCCCAAAAGCATCCCTCACTCTTACTTGAAGCAGGAAGAGTTATGTGGTAGTTAGGTGTTCAGATTTTTGTCTGGGCTTACCTACCTTTCAAAGGACTTTGTACCTGTTGTCAGTTTCTGTTGGATGACAGGTATGACTAGAAGTATTCTAAAAGCAGCCTCCTGTAAATATTTTTACAAAGTACTGCAAACTAGATTCACTTTCCAGGTTTAGAGCAGGCTTTGCCAGGACACTGGTTCCAGGGCTCTTGGACCTTCATCCTTCCTCCTCCCAGTCAGTATGATCTATTGCAGTATACCCATATAGTTAAGGCTAGTGCAGCCATGATCAATATGATGAAAATAATAAGTAACCTTACCATGACAGTAGATGTTCAAATGTTCACTGCTGCAGTATCTGCTCCCAACCTCCACCCCCTTGCTTTTGCAAAAGTTTTGTTGCCAGAATGAGGACTTTGATTTTTATTTACAAGCCTTCTTATCTTGGTTGGCAAAAAAAGCTTGGACAGTTTGGTTGCCAAAATCATTGATCTTCTTCAGCTCTGCTCAAGCTGTCAATAGTTTGTGTGTGTGGAAACCCTTAGGCTTTGGAAGCAAGCCAGCTGTTGTATCCTATGCAGGATATAACCCATAGAGATAAGGTTCATGCATCATTTTAGCTATCACTATCAAGTAGAGCCACTGGAGTGATCCCTGGAGTGAACTTTCTATTTCCTATCCCCTCATCAAGATTTCTCTTGAAGAGTGACAGTGAGGCACTCTGCTTGACATGTATGAGAAGCCTATTCCAGAGCATAGGCAGTCTCTGGGTTTTGAACCTGTCCCTCCAACATGTACTGTTGATTGTGGTAATGAAGTTGAGGTCTCTGGAGCATATGGTGCAGAGGGATTGGGATTTCTTTAGCTGTAGTATTTCTAACAGAGCTGGGTCAGATATGGCTTTGTAAGTCAAGCAGAGATTGCTTCTTAGTAGACAATATGAGACAGAGAATAGCTGGATTTTTTTGAATCTGTCCATGTAGGATATGCGTTTAAGGCCCAGTATCCTCTTTGTGAGGTACTTTTGTGGCCTTTCCAGCTGTTGCATGTGTCTAGTGAGGTACGTGCCAAATGGGGCATTATACTCAATGATTGTCCTAATGAGAGAAGAGTAGAGAGAGATGATTACCTCTTTCTTCCTGGATGCGCAACCCTTGGTAATGAGATGTGCCACATAGAAGGAATTTCTGACCACAGTGGCAATGTGGTGGTTGAAGGAGAGTGTCCCCAGATCTCTTATAATGCCTTCAGTGTTCAGTGGGCTCCCATCCATGTAGTAATTAGAGAGAATTGAGTTTTTCCCAAAGGGGATGACAACACATATTTTGGCATTAAGCTTAATGTCATGGTTTCAACACCAGTCATTGGCCTCAGTGAGGTCTTTCTGTAGGATGTCTACATCACTTGGGTAATGGCTCCCAGCTTGCACTCATCTGTGAACTTGGTCAGCCAGAGTCCCTCCGTGTTGGCCAGGACTTCTGTGAAGTAGATGCCAAATAGGACAGGACCCAGGACCGATCCCTGTGGGACTGCACTCTTGACTGGTCAGCAGTCTGACTTGGAGTCTGCTACTTTCACGCTGTGGGTTCTATCTGTGAGCCAATTTACAACCCACCTAGTATATAGGGGTTGATGCCTAGTTTGATGAGTTTATCAATAATTCCTGAGTGGGGAATGGTATTAAAGACCTTGGCCAGATCGAGGTAGGCTGTATGAACTGCTATGACCTCATCCACAGCTCTGGTGACTGACTCAAATAAGTCAACCAGATTGAGCAGGCATGATCTACCTTTCACAAAACCAAATTGTGTGGGATCTAGAGTTTGAAGATTCCCTATATACTTGTTAATTTGGTCCATGATGATCCACTCCATAGCCTTACATATCAGACTCGTCAAGCTAATGGGGCAATAATTCCCAGGGTCTGTAGTCATTCCCACTTTATGGAGAGGGATGACTGCAGCAGTGCACCATTTGGTAGGGACAAAGCCTGAGGTCAGGCTCTGATTGAACAGGGCACAAAAAATGTGGTGCCAGTTCTCTTTGTAGTTCATGTAGAACACATCCAGGGATATTTTTGGGTCCCATGGAAGCTGTATTCTTGGCCTTGGACAATGCAGTTTTAACCTGTGCTGCAGTAATACTGGGTGCCTGGCATTCCTCCGGTATTGTGATTGGTCCTTTAGGGTGGGAGAGACGGGTAAAGTTGGCACTGAATCTGTCAGCCAGTATGTTGGCAATATCTGTTGGCTCAGTATAGGTGGTACCATTGTGCAGTAACTCAGAGCAAACCTGGGTATTGCCATGGAGATTCTTGATATAACTGTAGAAGGCTTTGTGGTTGTTTTTAGTGTCTGTCGCAATTCTCCCTTCATAGCTGGCTTTAGAGGTTTTGATGAGGGATCTCAACTTTTTGTTAAGGCTAATACAGAAGTTTTTCCAGTCTTGGGACTTCACCTTTTCTGCAACAGTTTAAGCTTATTAATGGCAGGGGGCCACCAGAATGGCTTCCTTTTTTTGGAGGAGAGTGTCTTGGTTCTGTTGGGTATGGCTAGTTCCATGCATTTATGTTGTGTTTGTACAGTGCATTGGTGTATGATTCAGCAGTTGTGCACCTATTTGCCATTGACATGGGTGCTGTGAAGTTAGCCACCTCTGTTTTTAGGAGCCCAAAGTCAGCTTTGGAGAGGTTTTTCATGGTGGTTCCCTTTGCAGGGGATATGGGTGAGATGTAGATTTCCATGTTGATTAGTTTGTGGTCGGATCTAACCAGGGAGGAATTGACTATTGGTGTAGAGCAATGGTTGCCCATGTTTGTAATAATTAGGTCAAGGGTGTTGCTTCATCTGGGGGGGGGGGGTCCAGTGCATTGGAATTGATGAATTCCAGGAAGCGTTGGGCCAGTCTATTGGTGCATGAGTAATTTTCCCAGTTGATGGAGGGGTAGTTGAAGTCACCTAGTTTGAGAGTGTTGGGTTGGACCCTAATAGCTTCCTAGGGTGCTTAGGAACGTGGAGTGAGAGTCTTGGGACATTGTTGGGGACCTATAGCAGGCTATGACCTGAATCGCTGTCTTACCCAATGTTAGTTGTACCTGAAGTATCTCAGATGCAGGTTTGCATATCCTTTATGAATATGGAGCCACCACCACTTTTGGAGCTTTGGTCCATGTTCTGGGGCCAAAATGTGTAGAATGATTTATAGCCTGGTAGTGGAGGGGTGCTTTCTGTTGCTTTAAACCTGGTCTCCATTACAGCACAAATGTCGATGTTTTCCATTTAGAGGAGTGCTTCGAGCAAGTGCATCTTGATATTTAAACTTTTAGCGTTGAGCAGCATGACCCTCAGATTGCATTTATTTATAGCTGTTATGGCAGTATTTGGTCTTTGGAACATCGCATGAAAAAGGCACTATAGGGGTGGCAAGAGCCTTAGCCAGTATCTGGAAACCCAGGGGTGACAGATGCAGGCCATCTCTGGCAAAGCATCGAGGTCTGTCAATCATGTCATCCCAAGCAGACAGATATTGAATCCCCTTAGAATGACACCAGAAACTTAGCCAATTGTTGAAGTCAATCATTTTCTGGTTGTACTGTGGTATCATTCTGGGAGATGGTAGGATGCTGCTCAGGCCTAGGTTCATACCTGCATGGGCCATATACTCCAAGATCTCCTCCTTGTCTCTTTTTCATGTAGTTCAAGGAGGTGCATCGCAGGTCATTCACACCCACATGGACAGTGACAGAGTCATACTTGTACTTGTTGTCAAGTGGCCTGAGTGCATGTGTTATGTGTCAGATTCTGGGACCTGATAGACAGCCGACTGTTACCTTCTCCTTATTCAGCCTAGTGAGATGGACATCAGTGTGCCTTACTATCGAGTCACTTATGATTAGTTTATAAGAAAAGCTGTTTTGCATTAGGGGCTTAGGTTGAGGGGCACACTGTGTAGGTGAGCTATGTGTCTTATGGGTTGTGCTGTGTTGATATATATCTATATCTCTATGTATATCTATATTCATGATACCATAGTACAAGGACAAAATGATTGACTTCAACAATTGGCTAAGCTTCTGGTGTCATTCTAAGGGATCCAGTATTTCTCTGCCCAGGATGACATGATCAACAAACCACGATGCTTTGCCAGAGATGGCCTGCACCTGTCGCCCTTGGGATTTCAGATACTGGCTAAGGCTCTTGCCTCCCCTGTAGTGCCTTTTTTAGGCAAGGTTCAAATGACAAATTCACCATCGTAACAGGTACAAGCAAGCAAAATCTTAGGCTAATGCTACTCAATGTTAGAAGTCTAAACCTCAAAATGCACTCACTAGAGGCACTCCTTAAAATGGAGAACATCGACATCTGTGCAGTGACAGAGACCTGGTATAAGACTCCAGAGAGCACCCCTGCATTATCCGGCTATAATTCATACCACATCTTTTGGCCACCTAACATGGACAAAAACACTAAAGGCGGAGGCATATCCATATTCATTAAGGATGTCCACACTTCCAGGCTAGTTGCTCAGCATAATGCATCCAAGGTTATCCAAGTGCAACTAACTCTGAGCAAGATGGCAATCCAAAATTAGCCTGCTACAGATCCCCCACCATGCCCTAGGATTCCAACTCCTTATTTCTTGATACACTGGAAATATTGAGGTACAACCTAGCACCCTAATAATGGGTGATTTTAACTACCCCACCACTAACTGGGAAAACTACTCATGTACCAACTCTTGTGCTCAACATTTTCTGAAATTCATAAATTCCAATGGCTTGGATCAACTTATCCACACACCCACCAGGGGCAGCAATATCCTAGACCTGGTCATTACCAACATGGACAACTGGTCTTCCACACCAGAGGCCAATTCCTTGTTGGTCAGATCTGACCACAAGCTAATCACCGTAGACATCCACATCCCAACCACACCCCCCATTAGGGAAACCACCATAAAAAAATTCTCCAAAGCCAACTTCACTCTTTTTAACACAGAAGTGGCAAACTTCATGACACTCATGCTGATGGACAATAGAGGTATGACTGCTGAATGCTACACAAATGCACTTTATAAGCACTTACACGAGTGCATGGATTGTGCAATCCCTAACAGAACCAAGATGCTATCCTCCAAACAAGGAAGCCAATCTGGTGGTTCCCCTGCCATAAACAAACTCTACAACAGAAGAAAGAAACTGTTGCAAAAAAGACAAAAATCCCATGACTGGAGGAACTCCCTGGTCAGCCTCAGTTAGAAGCTGCGATCCCTCATAAAATTCTCCAAAGCTAGTTAGGAAAACAAAATCACCACTGATTCTATAGACAACCGCAAAGCATTCTATAGCTATGTCAAGAATCTCAGTGGCAACACTCAGATTTGCTCTGAGTTACAGCACAATGACACTAAATATACAGAACCAACTGATATTGCCAACATCCTGGCAGATAGGTTCAGTGCTAACTTTACCCCCCTCTCATCCCCTAAAGGGCCCATCTCTATACTGGAAGAATGCAAAGGTCCTGTAATCACAGCTGCACAGGTAAAAAGCACACTCTACAAAGCCAAGAACACAGCATCCATGGGACTTGACAACATCCCAGGCTGCGTTCTACATGAACTACAGAATGAACTGGCACCCCACCTAAGTACCATGTTCAGTCATAGCCTCACCTCAGGCTTTGTGCCCACTAAATGGCACACAGCAACGGTTATCCCACTCCACAGATGGGGAGCCACCACGGACCCCGGGAACTACCACCCCATTAGCATGACGAGCCTGGTCTGCAAGGCTATGGAACGTATCATCATGGAACTTATAAACAATGACATTGGTAATCTCCAAACTCTGGACCCTACCCAGTTCGGGTTTGTAAAAGGCAGATCATGTCTCCTAAACCTGATAGACTTCTATGAAGCGGGCACCAAAGCCATAGATGAGGGTAACGTGGTTCACACAGCCTATCTAGATCTCGCCATGGATTTCAACACCATCCCCCACTCTGGAATTATAGACAAACTCACTAAACTAGGTATAAATCCCTTTGTCACAAGATGAGTTGCCAACTGGCTCACTGACAGAACCCACACTGTGAAAGTAGCACATTCCAAATCCAACTTCACACCAGTGACAAGTGGAGTACCACAGAGTTCAGTCCTGTGATAAGAGATCTTGGGACACAGGTGGACGGTAGTCTCTCCTTTAATAATCACATCACCACAGTAGTCAGGAAATTCTTCTACGTGGCATATCTCATCACAAAAGGTTTCTCATCCAGGAAAAAAGAGGTAGTTGTTCCCATCTACTCGTCACTCATTAGACTCATTATACAGTACAATGCCCCTTTTGGTATGTACCTCACAAGACATCAACAACTGGTAAGACCACAGAAATACCTCACAAAGAGGATTACAAGCCTCAAACAGATGCCCTACGCAGACCGTCTAAAAAAACTCCAGCTTTACTCTGTCGCATATCGCCCACTCAGAGGTGATCTCTGCCTAACATACAAAGCTATGTCAAACATAGAGCTGCTGGACATGCTTCACTTAAAAAATCCCGATCCTTCAGAGCTACATGCTCTAGGGACCTAAATCTTGTCACCACAATAAACAGAACATGCTGGAGGGATAGATTCCTGTCCCAGAGACTTCCCATACTCTGGAACAAACTACCTATCTATATCAAACAAAGCTCCTCATTAGCACTCTTCAAGAAAAATCATGATGATTGGATGGGAGATAGGAAATTCATCCCAGGGATCACTTCTGTGTCTCTGCTCGACAGTGGCACAGGAAAATAATTTTCTTGGGTGGCGAAAGTCAGGGTACCATTTGGCTAGGTTTATATAGGTCCTAGGTTCAATAGCCTAGTACCTCCCCATGAATCTATGAACATATATATATATATATATATATCTATAAATATATCTATATATATCTATATATATATATATATATATATATATATATATATATATATATATATATATATATATATATATATATAAATAAATAGATATAGATATAGATATATAGTAAAGTGGCATTATTTGCATATATGCATAATTTGTATAACACACACAGAAGTCCTTTAACATATTTATATTTTTTCATTGTATAAATTCAGCAGATATAGTTTCTTACCTCCCACTCATTTTGCCACATCCAAAAATTTAATTGATGCAATACCTCATATGTTGCATCTCTTATTATGCCAAGACTCTTCACATTGGTTTCCACATAAACTAAAGGCAAAAAGAAATATTTGTCTTGCAAAATATTACTTATATATATCTATAAAATCACTTACATGTCTATATCTTAATCGTGTCATTTGACTTAATGCAGAACAAAATTTAATTATTCTTGACAAGACAAAAAAATTCCAAATTTTCCTCAGGTTTGCACAGATAACATAATTGCTACTCTGGACACTTATATACAATTTTCTCTTCAGCAACTTTCAAAAACAACACTTCAAAACATCTTAACATTCCCAAAATGCATTGAACCAAGAGTGGTGAAGTACATAAACTGTTAACTAGACTTAGAAATGAGCATTTTAAAGGGCAACGTTACTGTGCCATTTCCAAAAGATTTCCCAAAGTTGGTAACTGTAAAAATGGGTGGTGAAAATCTTTTTCTGTAGATTAATTTATTACAGAAATTATAGGAAATATTGGAGTCAGTTAGCAATGCAAAGGTTGCAGTGGTAAAATAGGATTATGAATACAACCCTTCATTATTTTTATATACGTCTTTGAGCATAAAGTCCAGAATTTTGAAATGTCTGCTTCCTCTAAAGCTTTTGTACAGTGCTTCATAATTAAGGATAAATTTATTCCTTGATACTGTTAGATATATTAAAATATGGTTTATAACCGCTGCTGTTTGCAAAGCATTTTTTCCACAGGAAGATATCCAGTAAAAGGATAACTTGTTAAAATAAGTCTCATTTTCTGAAAGTTAAATAACGCACACATTTTTATGTTGCAAATCTCTTACAAAGCCCTCATCAAATTTTCTGGTTTAACAACTATGCCCTGGTGCTTTGCATCCCTTATTCACCTGACTATTGAATTTGTAAATTACTGCTAATGTATGCACTACAGAAGTCAGGGATTTCTTTCCATGTGTATGCTGATTTCTTACAAATCATTAGTGTGGCAGAAATGCTCGAATGAGTTTGGTCTAAAGGTACACAAATGCATTTCAATGAATTTTAAATTAGAAACACTAAAATGACTTTCATGCAGGGTGACTTACTCCACAGCTGACTGAAACTCCCAAATGGCCTTCATAGGATAAAATTAGATTTTGACACTGTAAAACCTGAACAGTCTAAGTAAATGTTAGAGTTTATAATGTGTAGTGTATCTACAGCTTTGTCTTTGAGAATTCTTTGAGAGCATTAGAGTGCAGTTTCATTTTAATGTTAACAGAACTTCCCTCCCCGCCCCACTCTGTCAGGGTTTGTTATTCAACACCTTTCTTCCTATAAGAAAATGAACATTCAGCAAAGTAATTTTTTATTCTATACAAAATAAAGGTTATGCAAATAAACTCTCACTGTGAAAACAACTGGTAATGACTGTTAAACCATGAAACTATTATACTCATTTTTATGTATACTGAGAGAGAGAGCTTAATTAAGTCATCGATCTTTAAAAATCTACATCTGTTTGTCGACATACTTTGGCCAGTGAAACAGATGTCTGACAGAAGTGTGAGATTGTATAATCTCCAAGGTTGGGGAATATGCACTTTCCATGGTATTGTGCAATCTTGAAGTTAGTGTACATAATTAGCAGAGGGTATCTGGTTTGCAGGGGACTTACCCTTCACTTAAAAATCACAGTTTTATTGTGGCATGCTCTGAATTTAAGTTATGTTTTTTTTTTGTTTTGAAAACATTTGGGTTTTTAAATTATTTAAAGGGCACCCATATATGTATGTTGATGTAGCTCATAGCAGATTGAATCACATTAATCAGAAACGATTGAGAGTACAGTCCGCATGCTCGAAGACATAACCCTGGAGCTTACAAAGTTACAAGTAACCATTTTTGAAGGAGGACAAGCCCCCCTCTCATGCAGTTCATACAACTTATGTGTACCTAGATTGCACAATAGCAGGGAAATAACATAATCCCTTTCTTACTGTATAAGGAATCTCTCACTGGTACAGTAATCAGCTGTTTTGTCGATCATTTATGCATTTGTGGGCATATGACAACTGGATCTACATGAGGAACCTATCTACATATGTGTGTAGGTGTGTATATTTGTGTGCATGCATAATACACACGCACACACACACACACACACACACACACACACACACACACACACACACCTTAAACATACTAACACTGCAATCCTACCAGATACCAGCATATACTCCATGAGTGATGTGGTAGGTTTGTCTTAGTACAATATTATAGAAGCAAGATGAAGTATGTATGTTTAAGTAATAAGACTAAAATATAGTTATTTAAGACTGAAGTTTTATTTTTAAAATTGTTTAAGTGAACTTTTCCTTCATAGACAATTTTTACCTAATGCCCAGGATAGTAAAGGAAGTGTAAATTAGATGTAAATGGACAGTTTAATACCAGTAGTCAACCACCATACTTGTGGGCAGTAGAAGAAAGCCAGAATATCAGAGAAACAAATACAAAAAACATGCATGCTCCACACTGGCAGTATACAAAGATTAGTATTACATCCTGGAATAAGATTTTTAACTGTAGAGAAAGAGAGAGACTTTACCTAAAAGAAGAAAAATGCAGACCCTGGTCTAAGTTAAGGGCTGCAAAGCTGAACTTCCTCTCCAACTGATGTTTATCTCTACATATCAGAAAAAACTACAGATCATAATTAAACAACAATCTCGTTGTTAAATTCTCTGAATAAGAGTGACTTGCACTTTTCATGTGCATTATTAAATAGCTTCATTGTTCTTGTCCTTTTATTTCAGTGAAAAAGCAACTTTTTCTACCATGGTTTTTCCTACATCTGAAGATTACATTTCTATTTTTTTTAAAAAAAACTTTATTCAATTATCACTTGTGACACTAGCAAATTTTCATTTACACAAAAGAAATCAAACTGTATTAACAAATTAGCATTAACAAACATCATACATGACATATATTGCTATATATCATATAACCTAAGCAACATTACATAAATTGTTCAGTTCCTAACCCCCTTTTTTAAACAAGAAACGTCTTTATTAAACCATCATAGGTAATCATACGCAGTTATCAATTTATACATTAATGAAAACAAACTACACTGACACAATCCTAGCTGCAAGCATTTTACATCACAAACCATACTGACACAGTGCCCGTTGCAAACATTATACATCACTTATAATCTACCCAATCACTTTCAGTCAAAACATTACATAGCTCAAGTCCTGCCTTCTTTTAAACCTCATTCCTACCTTGTGTGTATTGTTCCCACAATTCCCATTTTTTTCCTATGTATTTTGCTCCTACCCTTTTCTAAAGATCTCAAATATAGTTGTTTTATCTCTGTTACTATATTTACTACTTCTAAGATACCATTCTTCACTTAGATCTTAGCAAAATAATTATGATGGCACTCCAGTTACTGCTAAGACAGATTCACACTGATTTATAATTCCATAGTAAAAACAAAAACATTTTCCAAAAGTTGATAGGTGGTTTGTAAAACATGATAGACGAGTCTTGTTTTTGCTCAGTAGGTTTCACCCATTCTGGCATTAAATAGTCTTCTAGACCCAAATCTTCAATTAATAACTGTCATTACTGCAAAAGGTTTAAATGTTTCCTACTATTTTTCCTGCAGGCTATTCTATTTTCAATTAGCTACTCTGCATCCTCGCCATTCTTTTAATGCAATGATATCAGTTTACATAAACTTTTCTACTCTCCTGTGCAGCAGAGGTTTTCATTACATTCCTTCTGAAGTCAGTAATGTTTTTGTTTGCACTATGAATGTCCTATTTTCATACAATGTGCATGACTTTAACTCAGTTATACCTATACAGTCTTTTTGTGCAATTCCTCTTGATACCTATAGGTTTTTGTGATGCCATGACATTGAAGACAGACTTGCTGTGGATATGGTAGGTAATAGTCTGTCACTTGTTGTACATATTTGCATATTAGACATATAATACTTACTTAGACATATAATATTTACATTAATATTCTTAATTGATGGAGCAGCATGTTATTGAAGTCTATAATATAAAATATCATACTGACCCAGAAATAGCTACTCTATTCAGCTCCTTCTTTACTAACTTTATAGCAGAACTCACCAAGACCTTCCCAAACCACAATCCCTCCCCCCAACTCAAACCCTCTACCTAACCTTCCATCGCTAACACTCCTCCCATATTTTATCTCAAACCCATCTCCACCTCATACATAAAAAAACTTCTCTCTAAGCTTAAGCCATGCTCCAATGCCCCTGAGAATATCCCCTCACTCTTTCTAAAACTTGTAGCAGACAGTATCATCATCCCCATCAGCATTCTCATTAATAGATCCATACAGGAGTCATATGTCCCCAAACTGTGGAGTGCAGCCTTTATCCTACCCCTCCACAAAGAAGGCAAAAATAATTACATCTATAACTTCTGACCCATAGTCATTCTCTCCGCAATTTCAAAAATTCTTGAGAAATGCATCCGCCTCCAGCTCATGCCTTTCCTTACCAATAACCAACTCCTCACCCCTACACAACATGGGTTCTGTCCTGGCCATAGCACAGTAACTGCTCTTCTCTCTTAACTAGACATAGTGAACCACACCTGTGACTCTGGAGAACTTGTATCCACAGTCCTTCTTGACCTCTCCAAGGCTTTTGACACAGTCTCCCATACCCACCTCCTAAACCACCTTTCTAACCTTAATCTCTCTCAAAACACCCTTATCTGGTTCAGCAGCTACCTTTCTAACAGATCTCAGGCTGTGAAATGAAAAACTGGCACCTCAGACTCCCTTCCTACCCCGACCGAGGTACTCCAGGCATCCATACTTGGCCCAATGTTCTTTAATATATTTATTAATGATTTCCATGCAGCTATTCCTAACACTAAGATGGTACAATACACAAACAACTCAACTTTAGTCTGCTCTGCTTCTAACCTCCCCGAGCTCCAAACTAAAATGCAAACTGTCTTCTCAACTACTGAGAACTGATGCTTCAAAATCATCTCTCTGAATGCCAACAAATATAAAATTCTACTATTCTCTCTCTCAAGATCCCTCCCTCTCAACAAAACCTCTTTCAATATTATCAGCCATGCTAGCTCCACTATAGAAGTTGTTCCTTTTGATAAACTTCTTGGGGTTACTATTGATGAACACCTAAAATTCGATACTCATATTCAGCTATATATTAAGAAAACACATCAGAAACTTGGCATGCTGTACAGAAACTTCCACATTCTCTCCCCCTTTACAAAACAGACACTCGTCACTACCTTCTTACTACCATCACTATTGTACGGTGCTCCCCTATTAACCAACCTATCTTCCTCTATTTCTTCTAAACTGGAAATCTGTTACAATAAAATCTCAAAATTCGCCACCAAATCCAAATACTCCACCCACCAGTGTATATCTCTCCACCTGCTGAATTGGCTAGAACTTCCCAACTACCTTGACTACCTCCAACTCACTACAGCCCACAAGCTAATTTTTAAACCAATGAAATGCCCAGCACTAACAAACATTTTACCACCATAAACCCCACATAGAACTCTAAGATCTGCTCACCAATATCTAATTACTGTACACAAGCCAAATCGTCCCGCTGGTCAGCTTCTCCTATCCTTTTTCTTAGCCAAAAAAATGGAATTATCTCCCTCCTTTGCTAAGAATTTCTGGAAACTTTGAACATTTTAAAACCCAGCTTCATTCCTACCTCTCTCATAATTGGAAATGCAATTGCATTCTACCTACCTAACCTGCTTATTACATGAATGCATTCATTGTACATAATGTACCTTCCAACTTTATTCTCCCCTTTTCTGGGGATTAATCTTATTTACTGACATCTTACAAATGTTATTTACTGCCATCTTACAAATGTTAGTTTTTATACCATTTACAGATGATTTCCAACCTCTGCGCACCTTAAACTCTGTACTACTTGTTCTCTAATCTGTAAGCAAGTATGTAATGTATGTTCTTCTATTTTGCTGTTATACTTTGCTTAGTTTTACTATATAATATTACAATTTGCCTAATTGGTACTATTTTTTCTATGTAATATGGGGCTTTTCTCCCGGGCCTCCACTGAAAACGAGCTCTTTGATCCCAGTGGACCTCCCCAGTCATCAGACTGGAAATAAACAAATAAATAATACTGGGATACAGGATAATATACTGCCCCACCCAAATGGACAATTCATTTTACTTTTGTTTTTTGAGAATTATGAAAATGTACAATATTTCTATATGTGCACTGATATGCCTGTATCTATTGCACTGACTCAGCTATGACATTGGACAGTGTACCATAAGTGCTATAGCTTGACAGATATTGAGTGTAATTTACACTGTTCATTATGGATGCAATTGTCATATTTCACATTTCTGTAAATTTATCCAAAAAAAAAAAACATCCAGAAAGGAATTGCTTGGCATCTTATGAAAACTTAAGATTATCTTAACAAAGTGATACTATTAGACTAAGTTGTATGAATCACAACATATGAACAGCTATTTTGTATATATCGACAGAAAATCTAAGTTTGGATTTTTTTGTATAATAATTTATTACTATATTGATATACAAATTTTACTAGGATAAAACAACATATTCAAAGAACACTTTTTACTGAACAGCATTGATGATTCCTCATTAAAAGACAATATTTTCTGTTCACAATATATTAATACATGCTTGTGTATTGTTTTGTTCTTAAACTTTTAGGCAAGTAGACTCTTAGGGATAAGACACTTTTCATACTTTTCATCTGGTATAATTCCCTTAAAGATTGGGTCATAAACCACATTGCTTGAGAATATCACATAAATAGACAGGGTCCTTGAATATTATCCCTAAATGTATCCACTGACTGACTGATTTATCTGCTTAAAATGTCTCACAAGGGCAGTTAGCTTAGTACTAATCTATGAACCTATGAACCTGGGGATCGCCTTGGATCCTACTCTTTCATTTGCTGAGCATACCGATAATGATATTAGAAAAACACTCCACTGACTAAAACGATATTATAGAATCTCACAGCTCCCCATCTCTATGCTTCATAAAGCCATGGCTAAAAATGTGTTCATCCCTAAAACTGAATATGGGTTTCCTCTTGTACATTCCAGCTAAAACATGCTATCATAGACAAAATCTGCAGATTTGTTCTTTTAGCAGAACCTCAAATTCATCACTGTCAACTTCTACAGTAGTGTAAGGGGTTATGTGTAAATGACAGAGACAAATTTCTTCTTAACTCTCAAATCTTCAACAGATTAAAAATGGGAAAAAGTCCATCCCCCCCACCAAAAAAAAAACATACAATTAAAGCAGACTAACTGCACACTTAGCCACAGAGATAATATTACCCTCATTAGCCTTTGTTTTAAAACCTCCAGGGGAGGAAGGGCTATGTCTAGGCTAGGCCTAGTTGTTTGGATTTCAATAACTGCAAAAGTGAGGCAGCATGTGGTACTTTGATTATTTTTGAAACAGACTAAAAGACCAACTGTTTAAAGACACCAAATGCTCATCCTTCCATTACAAACTTATTAGCTCTACCATCATTGTCCCTGTACCTTTTTACTATCCAATGTTCTGTTCTTTAATAAATTAAATATCTTTCAGATGCTTTCTGATTGTTGTATTAGGATAACTTTCCCTCTGGAATACTGGTTTAAGTCTAGTAATCTCTGAAATAAGTCTCTGTGTCAGAGAACTCACCCCTTCTGCTTCTTTCGGCAAAGTTAGGATGTTTGTTTTCACCCAAGGTTCTCCATTATAAATTACTTAAAAAAAGCTCTTCTGAGTGAAGGAGAGACAACCCTGAGATGTATATAATACTAATGATAGAATGGGAATCTGTACTATCTAAATTGTCATTGTCATATCTAGACACATGTTCTTCCATTTCCTATATAGAGCTTTTGCTTTAATTAAAATACTACATAGTGTTCCGGGAAAAACTACTTTAATTTTGTCTGTTCATTCCACTACTAAGTAAGCCATCTCATTTTTCACACAACCTATCACCATGTGGATAGTTAACTTGTATGATGTCTTCAGTGTTTTGTGACTTTAGTTTATTTATTTGACGTTTTTTTTTTTTTTTTTAATCAGGAAAGTCTGACTGGACTGATATCCCATCTTCAATGGAGGCCTGGGGAGAAAAGCTCTACATTGACATAGCATGATTAAGGTTAAATTAAGTTATTACACAGCCTTATACAGAGGAATGACACATTAACTAAGTAAAACTTCAGCTTCAGTTCGTACAGTGTGAACCTTTGCATACATAGTGCAAATATTTGGACAACTATAACAAGTTGAAAAAGAACACTGTCGATAGATTGTCTTCACAACTTGCAGTGCATATAAATGACACTGAACCCACACACAGAGGTGACTAGATACTATACCCTAGCAAAAATAGACTTGTTCTTTGTCTAAGAAACAGAATTTACTAATTCCTTCTCTTTGAACATAGTCAAAGCATCCTGGGAGTAGAAGGGGGGGGGGGCAGTCCAGCATGGTGAAGTGCAGAAGCAGATTCAAGCTTTACTTGGGTAGTCTTTTAGTAGTTGTTTTGAAACTGAAAAGGTTAGAGTCAGATCTGGTTTGCAGAGCGATAGAATTTCATTTTTAGCTGCAGAGTATGAGAAGAGATGTTGACCAGTGGATTTGAGGGATTTATAAGCTGAGAAGATGCAGTTCATTAGATCGAAATAGTCTATATAGTGATAGAAATAGAGAGCAAGAGTAAAATCAGTGCGTGTGATCAGCTTTGTGAATAATGTATGTGGAGATAAGCTTTTTGTAATCTTAAATGGTGAGGCAGTTCTCACCAACTGAAAGCCTTAAGGGCAATACAGTGCTGGCTGCCGTATTGTTTGTTGGTGACAAATTTTGCAACCTTATTAAAGTTTACCCCCAGCTTATTTTTAACTGCAACCTAAAGGTTGATTAGGGTAAGTGCACCATATAAGAGAGATGGGAAAATGTAGGTAGTGGCAAGAGTGGTTTTGATTGGGTTGCTAAGGAAGTTGTTATGCCTGTAGAGCATTCCTAGTTTTTGATGACCCTCCAAATTGGAAAATTTCCTGAAGTAGACCTTCCAAATCCTTTTCAGGATCTATCACATAAAAAAGCAAATCTTTCATTTATAGTGTCAGCCTGTGGGTAAATACCTGCAGCTTCCAATTCCTTATCTGCATCTCCTCAATAACAATGATTCAAGATAAATAGAGAATCAAATTGGGAAAGGGACACCCTTGTCTAATATCTATATTTAAGTGAAATTTTTTGAAAGGTGTATGTCCTACCTTTATATCAGTCGACACACTGGAAATCAAAGATTTTATTAGATCACCTGCCTTTCAGGAGAAGCAGAAATTCCTCTCAAATGCCTCTTTAGCATCTAACATACACTCTTGCATTGTGTTTTTTTTTTTTTTTTGGCATCCTCTATCAAAATACTTGTTTTCAGTCATTTATTATGGGGTGGTTCTACCTGAACTAAACTTGCCTGTATTGGTCTGCATGACCCAACTTTCCTAGTTTGTGAATAATCATCTATGATATGTCAATTCCATGTATTTGTGGATCTATCCAGCTCCTAGCACATTAATTATCTGTTTTTTAAACTAGTAGTAATAATGAATTTGTCTTTAAATATTACATTATAACCTAACAACAGGGTCTATTCCTGTGGAACAGAGAACAGCTACAGTTATTCCCCTCCACAAAGGTGGCTTAGCAACACACCCAGGGAATTGCAGACCCATAAGCCTGACCAGCTTCATCTGTAAGGCCATTCAACGTATCATTATGGACCTCATATATAAAGACGTAAGTGACTTCCATGCTTTGGATCCTGCCCAGTTTGGCTTCGTGAAGGGTAGATCCTGCCTGTCAAATCTGGTGGATTTCTTTGAAAGTGTGACCAAGGCCATTGATGAGGGCAAATCTGTGCACACAGCATACCTCAATTTGGCAAAGGCTTTCAACACAATCCCACATTCAGGCATTACTGATAAACTTAGCAAACTGAATGTGAACCACTTTGTTGTAAAATGGATTGTCAAATGGCTCACAAACCAGACACACACTGTCAAAGTGGGTGATTCCACATCCACCAGCAGACCTTTACCAGTGGGGTGCCACAGGGGTCAGTGCTAGGCCTCCTACTGCTTGGTATATACTTCTCAGAAATTCAGGTCAAAACTAAAGGGTTGTGGCTGACCAAGTTTGCAGATGACTGCAAACTAGGTGCAATCATTGAATTCCCAAATTATGTTAGTATACTCCAGGATGGTCCCACACAGATCAACGACTGGTGTATTAGTCAGGGTCTCAAATTGAATGCAAAGAAATGCATCATCATTCTCTTTGGCACAAACAATTTTGCTTAATTCTATCAAATCAATAACAATATCCTAATACCCATGAAGTGGTAAGGGACCTGGGAGGACAGGTTGACCGCGACCTTAACTTCAACCACCACGTATCTACCATTGTAAAGAAAGAATTCCACATAGCTCACTTGATTAGTAAAGGCATTGCCTCGAGAGCAGAAGAAGTTATAACCCACCTATGCTCGGCACTTATCAGGCCTATAATTTAGTAGAAGTCCACATTCGGTATGTACCATACTAAGCATGTACAGCAGTCAGAGAAACCTCAGAGGTTTATAACAAAAAAAGCCAAGGGCCTCCAATATGTGCCTTACATGGACAGACTCAAATTCCTGTCACTACATTCTGTATTGTATTGACTTCTTAGGGGAGACGTATGCGTGGCTTACAGGGCAACCCAAAACCCAAACCTAACTGACTTTCTACACATCTGTAAATCAAATGGGTCTAGGGCTGCTCATTCCAGGGACTTAAATATGGCCTGTGACTTAAATAGGACATGTTGGAAGAACAGATTTATCTCCCAGTGACTGCCACGTCTTTGGAACAAGCTACCAATTAATGTGAAACAGAGCACGTCTATGACACTGTTCAAGAGGAACCTGGAAGAGTGGATGGGGCACTGTAAATTCTCACTGGGGATAGCAACCACAACCCTCCTGGACATGGGCAGTCATCACTAAATGCAGTCTTGGGTATTGACTAGTACCTGCACGGTATTACATTGGATTGAAATGGCTAGGCTTAAAATGACCTCTGGGTTGATAGCCTACTATAATCCTATGATCCTATGATACAGTTCTAATGGTAAACCATACAACCTGGTTATTTTTATCCCCTACTTCTGATTTCTGAATGTTGTTTTCACCTCATTTTATGCAACTCCTTGCATCGAGCATTCCCTTGATCCTAGTACAAACATTATGATGGTGGATTGCTTTTTCATTTCTTTTTTCTTCCCAACCCTTCTCTGTTTCATACACTTGTTCATATAAATTTACAGAATATCCCAGTAAATCTACAGGTTTCTCACAGACCCTTCTTGTCCTTTGACCTATAATCTTGCATATTGATCTTTCAACCTTCTGCTGTCTATACCCTACCACTAAATGATCCTTTCTCTCTTTGTCGTTAATAAGAAATCTAGCATACTGAGAAATGTCTTCAGTCCATCTACCCTGTAACTTGGCATTTTATCTGTATTACTCTGCAACTTCATCTGTTGGAGTTCAGGCACGTCTTTCTTAAGAATGACATCATCCCATGTCTTCAGTAGCTCTGTAAATAACCTGCTCACTTTTAACTCTGCTAACCAACTTTTCTCATCTACACAATTCCTTAGAAAATTCCTTACAGCTTTCTTACATATATCTAATAGTTTTATTATGTGACTTGCTCTGAATATATTGCTTCCCTTTCCAGAATTGCAGGTTACCTATCCAATTTTTCTTAAATCCTTCCTCATTACTGCCTCTGTGGTCTGATAAAGAAACAGGGCACGCATGCAAACTCTCAATAAGATGTGCATGTCCCTTGCTAAGCGTGATTTTTGTCTTTTTTTTAATATAGTTTATATTCGTATGAGCAGCATGTGTGCGTACAATTAAGAAGCTTTAATGCAGCCTGTGTGTCTTGTCTTCATTAGTTTAGCATGCTTGTAAATAAAGCAACCAGCATTCATACCCAATAAACTCCTATACAAGAGCGTATCTCATTAGTAGAAACAAAAATGTGTCCCAGGCTCCTGCTCAGAAATGCAGCCCCTGCTGTACTAGAAAACACTGACTTAACATCCTATTTGTTGAACTATCCCTGGAGGATTCTAAAGATTGACAGCCATGCTGAACACTCATTTAACATCCCTCTTATTATTGCAAATCAGATTTTGCCATCTGTTTGTACTTCCAGCAGCTCAAAAGCCACCTTTGTTGGTAATAGCACAGCAACACTCATTTGCCCTTTCTATGGGTATAATGAAAACCTTAATAATATATACCAATGTTTCTTAGTTTCAAATGCTCAGTAATTCAATGTTTTTTATTTTTCAGTAGTACAGAGACCAAATTTTGCTAAGACGCATTAATATTTTGTATCTCTTTAAAGAATTTGACAAGACAATAATATTCCATGGGAAATATTACTTATTCTACAGATGATCACTATTACAGTACCTCCCTCACTCATTCTAGCCATCATCTTTTGATTATATAAACTACAAATAGGTGTTACATTTAGAAACAATTATAACATTATATTAACATTTGTTTCTTCATTTATTTTCTTTTTGAAGTCATTTAGGATATAAGTTCATATGTAAGTACCATGCACAGTCAGTCAGTAGGTCATTAGATGTCTAACTAGTAAACCGTATTTAAAAGTTCCCTCTAGTCTCAAGAATGGAAATGGAAGATGTATTTGGGAGGAATTTGAGGCTATCGATTCAGTTATCCACATTTACTTTGAAGATGCCAGTGGTGGTACTGCTTGATATGCAGTAGAAGCTTGTCCCAGTGGTGGGAGATATGTCAGTATAGGAATCCTTCACTCCAAGTGACCTATCAATCTGTTGACCAATGTTTAGTTCTTTTAACCAGGTACTTATGGAACCATTTCTTCTGTGAAGGTTTACAATGTCAAGTAGGGTTAGAACTTGTATGGTTCAAAAGGTTTAGTATAGATCCCCACAGCTGAGTCTATAAGAGACTGGGTTCAGATGGCAGGCTGAGAGTATGTCCAGGTAACTGAGGGTCTTGATTTAATCCTTTCAGTTACCAATCACTGAAGTATCTCAAACTGAGTCACATGTTTAGACAAATACATCCCAAAAGTAGCATTATATCCATTAATATTTCTGTGGTGATGTGAGTGAAGGGTGATTAAGAATTATTTGGACCTAGTGGAGATGACTTTGTCAAGTAGATGAGAAAGATAGAAGATCTTTCAAACCATTGTGGAGGCATAAACAAGAGAAAGGAATTGGCAATGAGACTGCCTAGACTCTAACAACAGTGTCTGATGGGAGACTAGGTCACTTGTATGCTGTGACTTTCTTTTTTTTTTTTTTTCTTTTTCTTTTTCAAAATAACCCATACTATATTTATTCAGGTTTAACTCGAGACTGTCATCCTTACTTCAAATGTTAATGTCAGCCAACTCATGTGAGTCAGTGAATGATCAAATAAAAATATTCAGCTTAGAGTCATCTTAGATAAACCATAGAGGCAGACTGCTGCACCCCAAATTATATAAAACGTTTTATGAACGTGTACATATCAGAAAAACAGCAATAATATTCAACAATTATTTGTACAAAGTTTCAGACATTGTAATAAAATATTTTACAATTTTCAAGTACACTCCTAAGGAGAAAACAGTATTTGAATAACAGAAGAAAGGATGTTTATCATATTGATCTCTGCCTTAGCTATGAAGATTATATCCTGCAATTGATATAACAGCTGTCAGCTTTTAAAGCTTCAGGGCAGCTTCCATGTGCCCAAACTGTCAGCAGCTCAAGCTGAGCTGACAAAAAGATAGCTATGCGCACAAAGCCTTTCAGAGCTTTACTGTCACCTAAGAGTATGTTCTCCTTTGGCACTCAAGGATAGATTGTCAGCTTGTGTCTGCTTGGGCAGAAAAAAAGTTTCCATCTTCTTATTTGTGTTGCCGTTTTATCACTTTTCTGTTCAGGAAAGTTATTTTAAAGCTGGGAGTATTGTGTTTTAACAGATTGTCAAGAGATTGTAACATACTTTTAAACAGAGTGCTCATTTTTCCTGACAGTTTAAAAGTGGTGTAGGGTGTAGAGCTAGCATAATGTTTTAAAGTGCTTTCCACTTTTGTTCTTCTGTTTAGAAAGTAATTTTTTAGACTGGTAGTGTATACTGACATTTGTTGCCCCTGTTCCCCTGGAAAGAGGCATCATTTTCAGCTTGACCATAGAACAGACTACTGATCGCACTGTCAGTCCTTCCTTCAGTCACAAATCGAAAAAATAAGCAAACAGCTTTTATCACCACAGCAGGCTAGCAATTTGACTCAGCTGTAGGTGGGCTACTCTGCTGTGGCCATTTGTTGTACTTCAGACCACTCCTCTTTTACCCCTGATCCCTCTGGTGTACTACCTGTAGACACTGTATACCAAGGGTAAGCAACATCCTCTATGGCTGTTGGGGTATCCTCAATGGGCAAGGGAAATACACTCTTGTTGCTTCTGGGAGAGCAAACACGGAAGGTTTTCCTGCTGTGTCAGAATGTTGTGCTCATTCCTGTGAAAGCTGCTATTGCCATTAGTAACACAGTTGGCCACATGTTTCCTGTCAGAAAGAGACACAAACAGAAAACCAAACATGTAGGAGCAGTTTACTGGGTATGGTTCAGGGTTTAATACAGACTATTGATCTTTAAGGTACTTTCTGGGAAAAGAAAGAGGGATAGCTATTTTCCTGAATATGTTTGAAATTCCGAATCTGAACAGGAAGATGCAGGGCTGAATACAGTATTTTTTTCTCAAATTTCTGATTCAGACCCAGAGGAGAGCTCAGTTTCTGATTCTGTCTGTGGTGGTTCTCTTTCTCTGACACCTTTGCTAGAATGTGCCAGTGTTTTTGGTAGGGGAACACTGATGCTTCTCAGTCCCTCAGAAAATGCTATGAGTTGTAAGAGAAGGATTTTCCACACTATACACTAATTCCTCCTGTTCTGTTTGCTTCAGAAAATGTGTATATTACCACCTACAATTTTCCTGATCATCAGCCAGCTGACCCTAAAAAGGCGGACAGTGTTTTAAAGTTTTATACAAGATTTCCAAACCTAGCCCAGCAGCTACAGATATAGTTGATCCCACTGCTGCTATGTACCTAGGCAATTCCTGTCCTACTGTTGCTGGTAAGGATGGGAAAATTATTGAAAGGTATGGGAAAAATGCATTCTTCTACACTTTTATTTTCAGAATTTTGAATTGTCAGCCTCATATGTTAAGGTTTATTCTGACAAATTGTGAAAGCATGAAAAATGATATCTGCAGTTTATTTTTGTGAGGAAAAATATGCCTTAAATAATTTATTTTTTCTATTGCTTATGTCACTACTCATTGTTTAGAGTGTGTGTATGACTCTGTTGATACTTCTTCCATGGCTATGGTTGCTGAGGAAGTCCACATGGCTGCATTCTCGGAATGTTCTGGATGATGTTAAAATTAGATTTTAAATTCACACATGAACAGATATTTAGTGTTTGTTCTCCCTACTGCAAAGTGATCAAACGTGTGATGAAAGGGGCCAGCTGATCTGGGGAATCTCTAAGATTTTTCAGTCCTCCTTTTCTAAAGTTTCTAATGGATTTTCCATCTCCTCATTCATTTTGACTAATAGAATAGTCTCAAAAAATACAAGCAAATAGATATTTAAGAAGAAATAGCATGGGAGTTTCAAAAAGAAGTCTCAGTCTTCTCCAAACCAAAGACATTCCAAGTCTGAATGACCATTTGGGAGACCTTGTGACCCTCTCCTACCCTTTTCTGCCAGAAAGTCTGAATCCCCATTTTCTGTTTGGCAAGAGATAGTTTCAGAAAAATGGGTTCTAAAAAATCATGCATCAAGGTTACAGATAGCAGTGGGAAGAATTTACGGGTCTATATTAGAACAAAACTTCGAATGTTCTACTATCGACCCCTATTCAACAAAGGCTTACAACATCAAACATGCAGAACAGCAAATTTTTTCCTAAGGAAAAAATTAGCTGTTCCAAAACACATACACACAACACAATCACACCAAACAAACAGCAATCCACACACATGCACCTAAAATCTTACATTTAACCCTACACTAAACTGTACATACACCACTAACTATCCACTTACCTTAACCCAAACCCTAATCCTAAGGTCCGTCACTATAGCACACTCACCTCACCCGCACGCTAACCCTAACTCACCTACCCCACCCTAACCCTCACGTCCACACAATCACACACTTACCTGACCCACTCCCTAACCCTAACTCACCTAACCCGCCCTAACCCTCACGTCCACACAATCGCACACATACTTAACCCACGCCCTAACCATAACTCACCTAATCCATGCCCAATTGCACACTTACCTGAACCCAACCTGTAACTTTCCACCACAGTGCTGAAAATAGCGAAGTGACAGAAACGGACAACCAAATTCTTTCCCTAGGAAAACATTCAGTTTCCTGTAGCTTAGCTATTTTCAGCGTTCGCTGAACAGGGATCGATATTAGAACATTCAAAGTTTTGAAACTTTGATGTTCTAATATAGACCCGAATTTACTCCTTTCCGGGGGGGGGGGTCATTCCTCATCCCTCAGATCCGACTCTCTTATTTTCACTGTATCTTCATCACATGTAAATCCAAGGAGTGATAGAACCAGTTCCTCCTTTCCAGCTGGGAAAGGTTTTTATTCAGTGATGTTCCTAGGCCCAAAGAAAGAAAATGCTTATTGACCAGTTCTGGATCTGTCTTTCCTAAACCCATTTGTGATGGTGCCTAAATTCACAAAGATGTTACTTCACAAATTTTTTAACTCTTCTTCCTCTTTCAAGTTTCCTGGTAACCCTAGATTTAAAAGATGCTTATCATCACATCCCTATTCATCAAAACTTCAGAAATGTCTTAAGGTTTTGTGTGTTTGGCTAACATTATCAGTTCTCCTCCTTAACCTCAGGGCTATCCATTGCACCAAGAGTGTTCACAAAGTGTCTAGATCCAGTTATAACTCACTGCAAGCTACAGGGTATCTGCATTTTTCATATTTAGATGTCTTACTTATGTTTGCAGAGGCTTTTTCAAAGTGTCAGGAATCTATCATTGATTTGGGTGAGAGATCTTACATAATTTGGTTTTCCATGAGAACATTCAATAGTCTTTCTTGACTCCTTCTTACTTAATTGTGTTCCTAGGATGTCAACTAGATACATCAGATCAAAGAGCTTTTCTTTCAAGAAAAAAAATAGATCTATATCTAGATTTATTCCTAGGTTTTCAACTCAGACTTTGGTCACTGCAAAGAAATACCTCAGGATTTTGGGTCTCATGGCATCTATGATTCTCATGAAACTCCTGACAAGACTCTACATGAGAAAGACAAAGTCTTATTCAAAATCTACTTGGTTACAGTACCAACACCCTTTATCTTTTCAAATCCCAGTGCTGGGGTTTGTCAGAATAGAAATCATTTGGAGGAGACAACAGATAACCTTAAATCCAGATCTCCCCTTCTCCCTCCCTACTCAAAAGCAAGCAGTCACCACAAATGCCACAATCTTTGCTTATGAGAGCAGATTCAGGTGTGATAAAAATGCAGGGAATACAGGACAAGTAGGGCAGATGCAAGCACATAAATATCCAATAACTGTTTGCCCTGATCAAGCAGCTCAGCTCTCTAAACCATTTTTGGTCCCTAAGACTGCTTCAAGTGGTTACAGACAGACAATACCACAGTTATATGGTATATCAACATGCAAGGGGAAATCAGGTTGTACCCTCTTTGCAGACTAGCCATGATAGCTTGGGAAATAGCTTCACAGTACAATCTCACTCTACAGGCAGCCTGCATTCTGTCAGAGCAAAACTGTGACAGACAAGCTGAACAAGACTTGTGAAGACCCTCATGAATGAAAACTAGATCAGGTGGTCTGCCAAGATTTGATCCATCTGTGGGGAATTGCCCAATAGACCGCTTTGTCTTCTCTCTGAATAATCAACTGGCAAGATTTTGTTCCAGGATCACATACAAGAAGGCCTAGAAGACAGATTATGCCTTTTCTTTTCCTTGGACAGGAACATTCCAGTATGAATCTATACCCTTTCCACAAGTATCAGGTTACTTCTGAAGATTCAGAATGAATCTCCCAAGTTCATTGTGTTTACTCTCTTCTGGCTCAAACAAATGTAGCTCTTCCTTCTTTTGAAAATGGTCAGTGGCAATTACCACAGGCTTCCTGACAGAATGGACCTACTCACACAAGAACATGGGTGCTTGATAAACTCCATCATCAATCAGTTTTAATTGATTGTCTGATTGATGAGGTCTTAATTCCTATTAGTCATCTGTTTACTGAGGACCTACAGCAGGTACTAATAGAGGCAACAAAGCCTGCTACTAGAAAATCGTTTATTAGCAAATGGCAAAGGTTTTCTAGTTGGTACCAACAATGCAACCAGCACACATTCAGGGCTAGTAGTTCTCTGGTTTTACAGCTTGCACTTGATTCATTTGACCTAGCTATCCCAGCTGACTTGAGATTATTAAATAACTTTCTTGGGTGGCGTAAGCCATGGAACCTTGCTGGCTAGGCTTATGTAGGCCCTTGGGCCGATAGCCTAGTACCTACCTATGAACCTATGAACCTATGGAAAATAGTTTTACTGATTGCTCTGACCTCTGCAAGAAAGGTATCTGAGTTGCAAGGTGTTGTGGTAAAGCAACTTTTCTCTTTCTCATAGAGACAGGATTTCTTTGAAATTTAATCCTCCATTATGCCTAAAGTGGTATTCAAGTTAACTTTAAGTCAGACTGTCAGTCTCCCAGTTTTTTTTCCTGAACCTAAAAATGAGAGAGAGAGCAAATACACCCCAACTTGAATATCCACAGACAACTCAGGTTCTGTCTTCATAGAAGTAAATCTTTCCAAATTGTTGTCTAAGGCAGATACCTTTTGCTATGCTCACCGTATCAAAACTATTCCAACCAGGGTCAAGGTCTTCTCTACCAGGACATTGTCTTCATCTATAACTTTTTGGAAAGCGTTAGATTCTAGAAGTGTTCTAAAACTGTAACTCATTCCTCTGTAAATACTTTTACAAAGCATTATAAGCTTGATTTCTTCTCTAGATGCAGATCAGGCTTTGCTAGGACCATTCTCCAGGGTCTCCTGGACTCTTCTCCTTCTGCCTCACACATGTAGTTAGCTATGGTTATCTTCTTGTAGTTAAGGCTACTGCAGCAGTGACCAATATGATGACCATAATACAGCTATGTAAGTACATTTACCATCACAGTAGATGTTCAAATGATCACTGCTGCAGTAACTGTTCCCTCCCTGTGCTTTTTATGCCGTGGTGTGGACATTTATTTTTTATTGTTTCTAGCTTTGTCCTTTTAGGGCTCAACTTCCCTCTCTCTGTTGGCAGGAAATATCTGAAGGGCTTTGGTCCCAAAGTTGTCTTTTAGTCAACTCTGCTCTAGCTGCTTGACAATTTGGGCACATAGATTGTGAGCAACGAGTAAGCCGTGTAATAAAGAGTACTAAAGATTCATTTCAAGCTTGAAAATAATTTTTGACCCTGCCTGGAAAAGATATTCTTAGTTTCATACATATGAATGAATTTATTAATTGACACTATGAATTTTATTTATTTATTTATTTATTGTAATGTTTTTATGTCACATTAATTATGAATATATGATACAAAGATAGACTAAATAGGGTTTTAGTAAGAATGTATGTATGTTTAATGATTTTACCTAGATTATACTCTGTTTGTAATGAGCCTTTTTTTGTTTTAATGATGACATGATGTAATGATTTTTTATTGGTTGTCTTTAACTCTATTGAAGTATTTAAGGAGCAACTTTTTATGATTTGTTTGTCTGATGAAGTCTAATGTGTTTATGTGGACGAAAACGCATAGTGGATTTATAAAGCGTTTACGATTTTGGAGTTATCAAATAAAGTGTTGCTTTCGGCAGTTGGTGGACAGTTTCCGTGTTTTTGGAATAACTGAGGTAAACTAGACTCCGAATGGTGTTTATAATGATTAAAATATCCTGCTAAGTTTTTACCTTTGCGAAAAGAAAAAGAGCATGTACTAGCAATGATATCTCTTACCATGTATATGCATTATGGTTTACATTTTATTATATAAATATTCATGAGTATACTAATCAGATTTGTAAATGCCAACCAATCACTAGTTATTGTTCACTATATAAGACTTGACTTTGTTTTGTGTATTTTGTAAAAACACTGAAGAAGGCCAGGAATAATATTGGCCGAAACCGGTCTGTTTTATACAAGCTTGGAATAAAATTATTTTCAAGCTTGAAATGAATCTTTAGTACTCTTTATTACACGGCTTACTCGTTGCTGGCTTTTGTTTCTAATTTTGGTTGTCTTTTGCCATGCAACTCCCTACGTGCAGGGGAATCTTTTTTTGGACACACATAGATTGTGCCCTGAAGTTTTGGAAGCTGTCTGTCTGTTATAATCCTGTCAGGATATAACCCATATAGCTATGGCTACTGAAACAGTGATCATTCAAACATCTGCTGTTATGGTAGTTTACTTATGCAACTGTACTTTCTGGATGAATACATGCAGCAGTCTGAACTGTAGGCAGATGTCTACTACATACTTCCAGTGCTTTATCCCTCTATTTGAGAGCCTCTCTCCCAACCTCAACTTTGGATTACTGACACATCTGCATCTATCTTTCAAGTTAACTTACCCCTTGAATGAAATGGTGAGGCTCAAATAATAGTTTTCCTTTAGCCAAAATCTATTTTACTGCAACAGAAAATTACTTGCAGAAATCACAAATCCATTATGTTTAAGCTTCTCACAACCTTTATATTTTACATTTATCTCATACACTCCCATCTATATTTAAAGATGCTATTTATTTCTAAATATTTGTCTTATATCAGCTGACTCTCTGCAGCTTATTTTCAGTCCAATCCTAAAATATTCTCTTAAATGTAAGAACCAAACAGCAGTGTGTACCCGAAGGCAAAAATAACTTAAACCAAGTAACAAGCCAACAAGGTGGATAATTCCCAGTAAGTGCCAGACAAGATGTAAAAGTATAAAATAACACTTGACAATTCAACAACAAAATAATGGTCAAGTGCTTTCATTCCCAAAAGGAACTTCTTTAGAACCATTTTACATAATAAAACCATTGATTAAATAGCATTGAAACCATCATATGACTTACTGACTCGGTGTTTCTTTAAAGAAACAGTAACATTTTGCTATGTACATCATAAAATCATCACTTTTTTCTTTAAAACAGGCAAGATAGCTATATGTTCATTAATACCAGGCAAAGTTGTTGCATTCAGCCTTAGTTGCCATTTTAGTTCAAATTCTTCTACCCTATTCTCCCAAAAGCCTTCCTTGTCATCCCTTTTAACATTTTCCAGAATGCCTAATAAAAATGTTGAATCATAGCCACAATATTTAGTGTGCGTATATAAAGCATTGTTCTCATCTTTGCTTTTGATGGTATACAAGTGCTCATATATTCATTTATGTAAACTCCTAACAGTTCTCCCAATGTAAAAATCATTACATTTGGTGCAAGTTGCCATGTATACCAGACCAAAACTGCCACAATTCCCTGTATCTAAACTAATACGCTGTTCCAGATTACCTACTGACACTGTTGTGTTTTGTAAGATATAACTACAGTAATTACATCTCCCAAATTTTTAGTTCCATTAATAGTTTTACTATTCACATTTGTGGGACGTTCAAAATAGTTTTTCAAATTCTGCCCCGTTTTGAAAACAAAGGTGGGTTGTTGATCTAGAATGTCAAGTGCCTCAGCACTACTTCTAAACATTACTCAATTTTTTGTTATAATGTCTCTCAAAGTAGTGGAATCCCCACTGTATTGTAAGACTGTGGAATTTGGAACTGAATTGTCAACAAGTGTAGTTTTTACTGTAGTTTCTTCATTCGTACCCAACAAAGGGGTGAACTTGTTACCCCATTCACTCAAAGTATTTTTTCCAGTATCAAATGACAAACTTTCTGGATATCCCCATTCTTTGAACATAGTAATCAGATTCCCTAACTCAATTTTGAATAAGGAAATGTCTGAACACATTCTCGCTGCACGTACAATCTGCCCCTTCACTATATTCTTTTTAGTGTAGAAAGGGTGCTGATTCCTGTAGTCCAAGTAACTTGAACCAAACTTTTGTTCTACCTAGTTTTTAAATATAGTTACATCTAGATAGTTTGCACAGTCATCTGTATGGTCACATGTAAACTTCAGAAAAGAATTGTTGTTGTTGATTGTTTTTTACAAACTCTTCCCTTATTTCACCAATTGTTTTCCACAAAATAAAAATGTCATCCAAAAATCTCAGATAGACAAACCAGTACTGATCGAAGCCCAAAGTGAATACATACTATTTCTCCCATGCATACATTACTAAGTTAGCATAAGTTGGGGCACAATTCGCCCCCATGGCCACTCCCTTAACTTGTCTAAAGAATCCATTCTCAAAATGCATATTTGTTCTTTAAAACAAGTTCCATAACATTCATCACAAAGTTAAATAGTGCACCATTTAGATTGGTCGTTTCCAGAACTGCATCTCGAAACAGTTCCAGTCCTGCATCGTGTGGAATGGAAGTAAAAGGTCCGCCACATCTATTGTTGAAAAGCTAATTTCATTTGAGAAATACTCCTGTTTTATTCTTCTCAAAAACTCCCAGGAGTCTTTTTAGATATACTCAATAAGTTTCATTGTGTTTTGTATCAGCCTATCCACAAATATGGTTAAAGGATATGTCATGCTGTATTTAGTGGAGACTATAAGTCTGTAAGGGGGCTTGTCGATATTCTTATGGACTTACGGAATTCCAAATACTGAAGGGATGACAGGATGTTTGTTAACCAAAAATTCATGAGTTCTTTCATTGATGACCCCCTGGTACAAAGAATCCTCTAGAAGTGATTACACCTTCCTTTGTGCTATGTTAATTTGGTTCAAAGATACTATTTCGTATTTTTCGGTGTCATATAGGGTTTATAGCATGTCATAATCATATTCTTCACTGTTTCCACAATTTATTGAAAAATGACACTGTCTCGTCTTTCTCGTGCATTCCTGATGCTTGTCACGGTTTGTAATACTAGCTTTTTTCATGAAGACTACTCTATTAATATACTTCCAGAACCCCATTATTGTGACCCTATGATGACTACTCTGTCTTATTCCTATTTTTCACCTGTATCTTTATTTCTAAGGTACACTACTACTTTAAAATGTATCATTTCACTGTGGCAAGCTTATGTTTTAATGTTTCCCTATGCCAGTACCTTGTTTTCCTGAAGACCACACATAATTTTTTTTATTTTTACAGTCTGCGCCTAGATATCCTGGTGCAGGGCAAATCCCAAATCATTTTCATTACTGCCACAAGCTATGTCTGTTAGATCTGCTTTTGTTAGTATGTTATCAAGAATCATACATTTCTACCCAAACAGGGTCTCATAATTCTGTGCACATAAAAGACAAATTGTCTTACTTTATCACCACCTCAATCTGAAATCCTCTGACTCGCGTTAGGTTTTTTTTCTTTTTTTTATGGTGCTTTATTCCCCTTCATGTTTCTGCATTCTCTCTGTGTTTTGTTTCCTAGATGTATTACACTGAAATTAAACTGGAATATGTTAGACCTTTTATTCAAACTTGCACTTCCTCTTGTCACTGTGATCACCCTCACTCCCTTGAATATTTTCTATGTTCTGATTGCATTATTGAGGAAACACCACCTATAAGTGTTATGGCATTTCAAAATTGATTGGATTTCCCCTGGCTCTGTGGTTTAGTAGGATACTTACCTGATGGCAGCTCAAATGACCAGAGATGAGTTAGCAAACTGAGTGATACAGAAGTTTGGCTGGGAATATGTGGAATTAGTAACTTTTGGTTAGCCCATTCTGTTGGAGATTTGTAGTTTTCTGTAAACAATCAGGGATTTTCACTGGAGGCTCCTGGTTGCAAAGCAGGCTGCCATATGGTGACAGGATGTTTGAGTGGATGTATCATACACTGCATTGATATGTTCATGGCACATATACACTACACCCCACTTAGGCTTCCCCTTCATTACAAAAGTCTCTATATCCGGCCATATCTATAATGACTAGCTCTTGTTACTATCAACTTTATAAAAGAGGAAATGTCAGTCTCACCAAATGAATGTCTGTTACGGATACTCTGGAACTAAAGAGGCCCGTAAGTATCGTTGATTATGGCAAAATTCCACTATTTCCCTTGCCCTCCTAGGAATCATATCACTCTGTCAAAGAAACCTTTTGGTGAATGGTTATGCCACACATATAACTCATTGAAAACCTCTCTTGACTTAACGAACTTGGAACCAAATATAGAAACTTGAAGCAAAACCAGTTTCAAACATGAGAAACCAGCCCAACATCAAAAAACCAGTGGCGGCTGGTGACTTTAAATGAAAGGGGGGCTGCAGAAGACAGCTGAGTGGGTGGGGCCAATGGGGAGGGGTGGGGGCAACTAGAAAGGGGTGGGGCTATGCTGAAAACCCCAACAATTGGAACTTTAAATACGCTGTCCTAGCTGCCAAACCGTCATTACGAGAGTCCAATCAAGACAAAATGAAGTGAAGAAAAAAATATTTCAATGCATTGGCTACATGACAGCTTATTTAATATCTAGATGGAAACACAAAGGTTGTGAGGCATGAAAAAATAAATTACTTTTTAAATACATTATTGGAATGCCAGTCAAAATCAAGTATAAGAAAAAACAAGCAGCACTCAAGTCAAACCACTTCTCCTTGCAGTGCAGTTCTAATTATAATTTATATTCAGCTTTATAAAATTGCCAAGTAACATGCTGAAAGTAGCAATCTGTGATACCCCCACTTGTAAAAATGTTTCTTATCCAAAAAAGACCTGCTGCCTGACAACAACTATCTACTTGTTTCATGGGAAAGACATGATCAAAGTAAAAAATGAACAGCAAACAAGAAACAAGCTCAAGATAAATTGCTTAAAGGATCACTGCAGAAGTTATGGACCACACATGAATGATTAGCATTCTGTTTAGTTTACGGGGAAAGCCTGCAATGATGACTGCAAGTCTCCAACAAATGTAATGAGCTTCTGAAAATACTGTAATCCTGTCCTTTATTACAAATACTTTCATATGCATTTCACTACCCAAGGCTTATACGTTATGTAGTTATGTAAATATTCTCTGCATGGCAACAATGAAAAGGCTTTCAATGCTGGTAATTCTTTAACAGTATGCTTATTAAAGCTTACTTGCATCTTACAATCTCCGACAAGCTTACCTGATGGTCAATAAAGCATTGCTACTTTAATACAGAGCAACAGGGCACTGCGACAGCATGCATTTTCTGAATAATAAGAAGCATAAATCAACAGTATAAAAATATGACAGAAAACCAGAACATTCTGCAAAATCAAGGACAGATGAAAAGCCACGGTCGTACTTGTGGTCTACCTTGGATGGGGGAATACTCTGCACACTTACACTGTATAACTGCTCCTTGCCTTGCTTGGACACATCAAGAGTCACTACATGGGGGAGTGGGGTGCAACAAGTAGGTCACAGTTTGAAATGTCTCTGGCTGATGGTGACGGCTCTAACACTCATATCTCTCAACCTCAGAGCAAGAAATCTGGAGAAAGCCATACATAGAAGTGAAACACAGGCCTAAAAATAAGGACAATTTTTAAATATTGCTCTTATAAACTTAGAAAGATAATAGAATAGTAGTAGGTCTTGCATTAGTATGAAATTTCTGAAGGGTATGAAATCTGAAACTCAAATGTCTGCCATTATTTTCTAACTTCAGTCTTTAATGATTTGCCATTAATTTGCCAGAAAACCAGAATTTTATGAAAAACGGACCAAAAATGTGATGCAAAAATATAAAATGGCTACACAATACAGCTGGGAACCTGTCAAAGAAGGGACACCTTTTTAATATTAGTACTGTTAACTTAAGCAGCTGACAAAATTAGAGAATCTACATGCATTTCTGAAATAAAAGTAATCTATAACTCTGATTAAAGTTATTTATAATTATAAACCCTCCACGTTTTCGTCCAAAATTGTTATTTTGCAGAGGGATTATTAGGGGGAGAGCAACATTTTGATCCAAAATTGGTAACAGTTGAGAGGTTTGGATATTCCTAATTCTATAAAGCGATTTATTTGCACGTACCTCTCAGCCTCTTAATGCAGGAAATCTGAACAAGGCCAAATATATTGGGGCAACATACAAACAGTACTAAAAATTGCTCTTGTATAAACTTAAGACATTTGATAGAATAACAGGTCTTGCTTTAGCATGCATTTTTCTGAAGGTTACAACGTCTGAAACTTAATGTCTGTCATTATTTAGTGACTTCATTCCTAAATGATTTGCCGGAAAACCACAAATTTTATGAGGAACAAACCAGAACAAATATGAGGCAAAAATCTGTACTACGATAGGAGGACATGCAGACTCCACACAGAAAGCACCCCAGCCAAGAATCAAACCAGAGAGGCTGTAACTGTCAGGCAACAGTGCTACCCCTTCACCACTGACTGCACCACTGACTGACTGCGTAACAAAAATGCAGAAACCACAGATTTTATGAGGAAAAGAACAGAACAAATATGAGACAAAAATCTACAATTTTTTTACAAATGGTGGTGGGTAGGGAATTCAGGCCCTTGCCACCTGCATACAAAGTACAGGGTTGAAGTCTGAGGTATTCCCTACTTAGCACCATGAGTTCTCTCTAGCCACCAGTATATAGCAACTGGGGCATTACACACACACACACACACACACACACACACACACACACACACACACACACACACACACACACACACACACACACACACACACACACACACACACACACACACACACACACGCGCACCCTGCAAGTCCACCTATTTGCATGTTTTGGAAATGTGGAAGGAAACCAGAGACCACAGGAAAAACCCACACATACTCAGAAAGGAGATGCAGACTCTGGAAAGTTAAGAATCAAACAAGAGAACCAAGTGCTGTGAGTCTGCACCACCAATTGCAAGCCTAATTAGGCAAACATTATTTATATAATTAAGTTCAAGAGCAAAATCTAAAGATATGAAAGAGTTTAAAATGTATTTATTCATGATCAAGCATCAGAAATTCTGCCAATTTTTAATACAACTGTCTGTCCTTAGATATGGTACTGCAGCTTAGCACAAAGCCAGCATCATTTGAATACTTTCCTTTGTTAGCAAATTATGTTGCTGTTGTCTGTCTTGGGGGGGGTGGGTCACTCCACCATATGTCAGTCACATCGAATTGGGTTACAATAAATTATATAAGCAACATAAAAAGCAGCCAATAAAGATGATAAAATATTATAATGTGCAAAATGTGGCATCAGTTGCACAATAAAAAATGTCTGTTTCTATAGATATTTGATGAAACTCACTCTAGAAAAAGACCTACAGTTTTGTAGAACTCAACTCACATATGCAATTGAACAGTCAGTGATGGCAGACTGATAAGTAAACATGGCCTAGTGTTCACCAAAACCTATATAAATAGATCGTTTAAGGAAATAATGTATGTAATTTTTAGATATGAAGAAAAATGTCTATATGACTCATGGCTGAATCTTTTAAACTCTTGAGTGAAACTTATTTCAAAAAAGTTTTATGAAGGGATAGTCTGATATTATAAGGTGGTAATAACAGATAAAATTTAAGGAATCATAATTTCACAGAAAATATCGTAGATGATCCCAAGAACATTCATAAGTAAGAATTTTGGTTGGTCAATTTACATATTGCATTCACCCAGTGGTAAGGTATACTACAGGGCAGTATTTCCATTTCTTCACTAAAGTTTAATAACCATATGCTACCCTTTTTTGGGCACTTCAGTGACTCAAGGCTGGAGTGTGTACCACTGCTCCCTTCAGTCTGAAAGCAGTACCCAGAAAAGCAGCACAGAGAAAACATATCTGGCTCTATGTCACAGTAAAATAAATTCATGCAACAACACTTTTTTTTGTGAATGAATACATTGAAACATAACTGTTTAAATCTATTTTATCTTGGACTGAGGACTGTCCGACTGGATGCTTAATATCAAACTGTTATGCAGAGTCTTCATTTTGTTGTTGCAGCAAAAAAAAAAAAAAAAAAAAAAAAAAAAAAACAGCCGATTTCAGCACCTACCTCAGTTTATGTATCTAATCTCTCGTCCTCTTCTTCTTTTCCTTTTTGCTGTCTCTGATTGCAGTGCAAGCCCTTAGCCAAGCCAAAAATGATAATGCCGGTATTATCCACCGAATCCAACGGTCCCAAACTACCGAGTCCCAGTGCAGCCTCTAAATAAGACGAGTACTGTACTACTGCGCTAGTGCTACTGATTGTTTCTCACTCTCTTTTTTGAGAAAAGATTGAGAACTAATCAGTAGCAATCCAGCCATCCACGTCACGTACGTGCCTGCGGACATGGCAGTCTGAACCCCCTTCTAATTACAGTGCGGTTAAACCCGCTTAGACTTCTGGGCATCATATTGATGATTTTTCTTTTATCTGGACTGCTTTATACAGCAGTCAGATATTAGATGCTGCTTTATTGTTGGAAAAAAAAAATAAAAAAAAAACTGGAACTTGACGAGCATACGCAGTTCGAGTTCCGGGACGGACTGAGAAAAGTAAAACGCAAAATAATGGTGGAAACATTTTTTAATGGCAATTTTTGGGCAAATTAAATGAAATAATGCAATGCAATGAATGCATTAAATGTCACCTTTTCCTGGGAGGGCTGCAGTCCTGCAGTCCAATAGCATGAGCCACCCCTGCAAAAAACACAGCCTAATTTGTGGAACACAAATGTATTACTTTATTTATTATAAAACCTCTTTTAATGAACCTCAAATCTATTTTCTTTCTGATCCCCATATGAGGGAATTGCACACACATGCACTCTCATACATTATTATCTGCTTATCTATGCCCTTCTGGAATAGAGGCATGGAGGAGGAAATAGATGGGCTAAAGGAAGAGAGAGGAAGTATCAGAAGCAGAGGGGACATGGTGGCAAAAAAAAAAAAATAATATTGGTCCTCATACCAAGTCATGTAGTATCTCACTAGTCACTTATGGTACCGCAGAGGAACGTCTGCTCAGAATTGTCATGTTCCACTTTCTCTTGTTAAGGTTTTACCCAAGACACTACCCTATGAGATCTACACATTTCATCTAACTTACTTAAAAAACTTTTCTAAGGCCAAGATTCTGTGTTAAATTATACCTGAAGGCTGTAATAGGCTTCATCAAAACTCATTTGCACATTCCCTATTTAGTCATCACCTGAGCATTTTGTGACACATTAATCATATCTTTATGTGAGACAGTGTCCCTTGCATCACATTCATGGGGCTATAAACTTTTAATTCACTTAATATAATTAACTCTAATGTGATCACATTCTGAAGTATGCTATAACTTATCATATTGTACCTGATATAATTAACTCTAATGTGATCACATTCTGAAGTATGCTATAACTTATCATATTGTACCTGATATAATTAACTCTAATGTGATCACATTCTGAAGTATGCTATAACTTATCATATTGTACCTGATATAATTAACTCTAATGTGATCACATTCTGAAGTATGCTATAACTTATCATATTGTACCTGATATTATTAACTCTAATGTGATCACATTCTGAAGTATGCTATAACTTATCATATTGTACCTGATATAATTAACTCTAATGTGATCACATTCTGAAGTATGCTATAACTTATCATATTGTACCTGTTGATTGCCTTGTCTTGATCAACTGGATTTTGATTGTCTATTTTGATGCAGGAAGCAGCTGTCTTCCAAATTGTAGATAATATCTGCTGTACCTGGTTGTTCTACCTACTTGGTTTCCTAGAGAAAATATTTGATGATATACATACACTTTCAACTTATTTTGTCTTTTGAACTTCATGTGCTAGTTCCTTGGAATGTAACAATCCTTCTGTTCATAAAGGATGCATATATAGATACATACATACATACATACATACCTCATATAACATGACTTTTACCTAAAGTGCCTGATTAAGTAAGCAGAAAATGGAAGATTATGTTTTTCTATGGAATGCACATCGATTAAGGTAATCCAATCCAGGCTTTATGTGGATATTAGCCCTTCTACCTAGTCACACCTTCTAGCCCTGAAGCTCTTTGAAAATGTCTACTGTAGGTTGCTTTACTGTCATTTCAGGAGGAGGATCAGAACTTAACACTCACAAACATAAGTCATAATGTATGCTTCAGAAGTCATAGCGGGCTTACTGGTAATGGTAAATTAGGGGCAAAACTGTGATCTTATTTGTTTATTGTTCCTTAGAATAAAAAATTATTATTTTATTTATTTCTTGAATGCATAGACCATTTCAGCCATATCTCTGTCTTTGTATGTGTGGAAGCTGAGAAGGACGTAAATGGGACTTTTTATATTAGAGAAGATATGTTGGTTATTTCACTATCCTTCATTTTTACTACGTATAGAAAGTCATCTGAGTTTTTCAGAGCTGAATAGAACAGCCTTTGTCAGAGTGAACTAAACTCTTTCCAGAACCAAGTTATGTAAGCAATAATTTGTACGATGAGCAGATGATATTATACACTTAGTATTGTGAGGTAAGACCTAACATTCTTGATGGTGTGGTAATATTTGTATAGTGCACAGCCCTGCATGTTTCATTGCTATACAGATGGCAAGGTCTTCATTATATGCTTGTGGTACTCATTATCTGTGTGTGTGTGTTGAACATATTTTACAAGCTATTTAAAGAAAAAACAAAGAAAGAAGGAAAACAAACCAAATGTAAAACCCATGAGAATATTCAGGTAAATATTTCTATCATGCAAAAATTTGCTGGTCACTAAAAGCACCTTTAAGATTTACTAAAAATACTAAGTGCTTTCTAGACAGAATCACAATCTACCATGCAGAACTGTCACAATTGTATATGCAAATAGTGGAATATTGCACTAGGATAATAACGAGGCAACTGTGACACGTATGCTCCTAGACTGAGTCTTCACTTTTGAAGGCAGCTCCTATGTGATCAGCTTATCTTGGCTATCTTTAGCAGAACCATTATGTATGCTTGTTATTTGAAAGCTTGCACAATTGTCACCTTACAAACCAGCTTTTAAATTACAACTCAAGTGCATATATTCTTTTCAATGCATACATACAACCAAATCAATTTACAAGGCACTAAAGAAAAAATATATACAAACACACAACTCTATCCATGTGGGAACCAAACCCTCTGCATCAGTATACATAAATCAGTGATCAGTAATGCAAAGGGAGTGTCAGCCTCCACAGTACAAAGCAATGATGGTGTTATTCTACTCATTTGGCAAGTAAGGCAATGATAAACTTACTTTCCTGTATTCTTGCCATTCCAAATCGAATGTTATCATAAATTTTACTAAATGGTACTACTGAATGAGAATTATGAAGCTGCTGTTGTCTTTGAAAATAGCATTATTATTATTATTCTAAAAAATATGTCCACATTCATCTGACATTTTTTTAAAGAAAGGACTTCATTGTACGTTACATCCTTTTGTTTGACAAGATCTCACCTCTGTGTACATTAATTCCTCCACAGGTACTCCATTTTCCATTCACATTGCAAATACATTCTGCATAAGTTGATTGGCTATTCTGAAAAAATAATATCCTGTTTCCTTCACTAAGTTGTCAAATCTGAGGGTATATGTTGTCAACAAGTTGTGCACCCAAACTGGAATTTTTGCCCACAATCAATTAACATTTCTGACCAATCCAAACTCTTCCTTTCCTAAACTTTGGGCATTACTAGATAACCTACTTCCAAGGCTTCATCTGTCTATACTACTGGAGCTAGTTACCTTGATTCATAAGGCAATGTCAGTACCCCTCATTATTAACCAAAATAAATTACTGATGCTTGGGTTTGAACCAATGCTGTTGCAGAAGAATAAATTGTAACTGAAAATCTCCAGGTGCTCCTCTTCACGTGGCAGGAAGTGAATAATATTACATCTGCTTCCCTACCTTGGGAAAGGTGGGTGTGGTACTCAGCCTGTCACGGCAAGCAGCAAAATGTAATAAGACAGTGAGACTTAAATCATTGTGCTAAGGTATCTTAGACTGTTAAAAAAGTAAGTTTGCAAAAACGTCTGACTTCCGTAAACTCTCTGTGTGTTTGTGAGAGGGAGCATATAAAGCCACTTTAATTTTGCTACTGCAGTAAAAAGTGAAGGGAGAAACAGCCATTTTGTTGTCAGTCAAAACTTATACAAAATACATATTTATGTGTGTGTGTGTGTGTGTGTGTGTGTGTGTGTGTGTGTGTGTGTGTGTGTGTGTGTGTGTGTGTGTGTGTGTGTATATATATATATATATATAAATATATGTGTGTGTGTGTGTGTGTTTGTGTGTGTGTGTGTGTGTGTGTGTGTGTGTGTGTGTGTGTGTGTGTGTGTGTGTGTGTGTGTGTGTGTGTATGCGTGTGTGTGCATGTATGTGTTTAAATGTCTTTGACTGACTTGAAGTTACACATAACAGAGAGGGCAAGCTTTGCATATACTTTAATTTGTGAATATCAGTGAGCGGAAAAGAATGTCTGCCACTCATAACTCAGTCGATTTATCACCCGTCTGTCTCAACCAAAATTTCTCAGCTGGTAAGTTAGTATCCCAGAGGGGGTCTTGTAAAGTGCTGTGATAAGAATGTAAACTCTTCAGAATTGTTTTGATGTGGAATCAAGCTAAGTGCCAGAGTGTAATAGTCAATTAATGTGTCTGTTACTTTGTAAATCAGTAGTACAACAATAATGCATAGGTTCATAGGTAGGTACTAAGCTATCTGCACAAAGGCATTTATAAGCCTAGCCAGAATGTGCTGGCTTTTGCCGCCCCCTTAGATTAGTTCCCTGTGAGTCTGTCCAGCAGAGCCATTGAAGTGATCCCTGGGGTAAACTTTCTGTTTCCCATCCACTCGTCAAGGTTTCTCTTGAAGAGGGTTAGTGAGGAGTTCTGCCTAATGTAGATTGGAATCTTGTTCCAGAGCATGGGAAGTCTCTAGGACAGGAATCTATCCCTCCAGCACGTCCTGTTTATTTTTGTGGTGATGATTAGATCTCTGGAGTGTGTGGCTCGAGGGGATATGATTTTCTTTAGGTGGAGCATGTCCACCAATTCTGGGTTGGACATGGCCTTGTACGTCAGGCAGAGATCACCTCTGAGTAGGCGGTATGCAACCGAGTACAGCTGGAGTGTCTTCAGTCGAGCTGCATAGGGCATCTACTTGAGGCCAGTGTTCCTCTTGGTGAGGTACTTCTGTGATCTTTCCAGTTGTTGCAGGTGTCTTGTAAGGTACATCCCAAATGGGGCATTGTACTCTATGATAGGTCTGATGAGTGATGCATAGAGGGGCCCAATGATCTCTTTTGATCTGGATGCAAACCCTTTTGTGATTAGGTGGGCCACATAGAAGGATTTTCTAACCACTTTGGCAATGTGATTATCAAAGGAGAGGTTACTATTTACTTGGGTCCCCAAATCCCTTATTACGTCTTCCATATTTATGGGGCTACCACCTATGTGGTAGTTTGTGGGTACTTTCTTTTTTTCCAAATGAGATGACTATGCACTTTTTGGCATTTAACTTGAGGCCATGGTTTTGACACCAGTTATCTGTCTCAGTGAGAACCTTGTAGAGGATGTCTGTGTCAGCCAGAGAGTCAATTATAGCCCCTAGTTTGTAGTCGTCTGTGAACTTGGTCAGCCATAGTCCTCCTGTGCTTGCCTGTACCTCTGAGAAGTATATACTGAACAGGAGGGGTCCCAGGACTGAGCCCTGGGGAACGCCACTTGTAACCAGTTTAGAGTCAGACCTAGCTCCCGCAACTCTTACCATGTGGGTTCTGTCTGTGAGCCAGTTGGCAACCCATCTCATGACATAGGGGTTTATGTTCAGGCTGGTGAGCTTGTCTATAAAACCTGAGTGGGGAATGGTGTTGAAGGCCATTGCAAGGTCTAGGTAGGCTGTGTGGACCAGCTTTCACTCGTCTGTAGCCTTGGTAACTGGTCCACCAGGTTTAGGAGGCATGATCTGCCCTTAACAAAGCCGAACTGGGTAGGGCCCAGTGTTTGAAGGTTTCCAATGTCTCTGTTAATGAGATCCATGATGATGCCCTCCATAGCTTTGCAGACCAAGCTAGTCAGGCTTATAGAGTGATAGTTCCTGGGGTTCGTTGTGGCTCTACCTTTGTGTAGTGGAATAACTGTTGCTGTGCACCACTCTGTGGGCACATACCCTTTAGAGAAGATGAGTTAAACAGTGTGTTTAGGTGAGGAGTTAGTTCATCTCTGAACTCATGTAGGACGCAGCCTGGGACACTGTTCCATTGATGCTGTGTTTTTGGCTTTGGAGAGGGCTGTTTTAACCTGAGTGTCTGTGATTTCAGGGGCACTACCTTCTTCTGGTATAGTTATGGGCCATTTTGGGGGTGAGAGGGGGTTGAAGTTTGCACTGAACCTGTCTGTCAGGATGCTGGCTATATCGGTCGGTTCAGTGTATTTTTTGTCACTCTGCACTAACTCCGAGCAGATCTGAGAATTGCCACTTAGATACTGGACATAGCTAAAGAATGCCTTGTGGTTATTTTTGGAGTCCATGGCAATTTTTCTTTCGAAGCTAGCCTTGGATGATTTTATGAGGGAACGTTTTTTCTTGCTGATACAGATCAGGGATGTCTTCCCTTCTTGGGATTTTACTCTTTTCTGTACTAGTTTTCTCCTTCTATTGTTTAGCTTGTTGTTTATGGCAGGGGGCCAGCAGACTGGTTTCGTTTTCTTGGAGCAGTGAGTCTTGGTTTTGTTTAGGATAGCACAATCCATGCATTCTTTTAGGTGCCCATAGAGTGCATTAGTAAAGGATTTTGCAGCTTGGACAGTGTTATCTTTAGCATGGGGGCTTTGAAACTTCCCACCTTGGTCTTACATAACATGAAGTTTGCTTTTGAAAAGTTTTTCACAGTGGTTTCTTCAACCGGGGGTGCTGGCAGAATTTGGATATCCAGAGTGATTATTTTATGGTCAGATCTAACCAGCGAGGGGTTGACCTTCAGTGTGAAATACCGGTCGCCCATGTTGGTGATGACCAGGTCCAATATGTTGTCACCTCTGGTGGGGGTGTCGACCAGTTGATCCAGGGCATTTGAGTTTATAAATTCTAGGAAATGATGGGCAAGGGAGTTTGTACTTGAATAGTTCTCCCAGTTAATGTTTAGGTAATTGAAATCACCCATTATCAGGGTATTTGGTAGGACCTTTATGTTTCCCAGTGTTTCCAGGAATGCGGAGTGGGGGTCCTGGGACATGGTGGGTGATCTGTAGCAAGCTATAATTTGAATAGCAGTTTTGCCCATTGTTAGTTGCACATGGATGATCTCTGAAGCATCGTGCTGTGCCACTAACCTGAAGGTGTGGGTATCCTTGATGAATATGGATACTCCCCTGCCTCTTGTATTTCGGTCCGGGTTTTGTGGCCAAAATGTATGGTATGAGCTGTAGCCTGGTATTGCTGGGGTGCTCTCTGGAGCCTTAAACCAGGTTTCTGTTACTGCACATATATCAATTTTCTCCATACTTAGGAGTGCCTCAACTGCATCCATTTTGAGGTTTAGAATTCTGGCATTGAGTAGCATTACCTTCAGTTTTTTGTTACTTGTGCTATTTACGGCAGTGGGTTTGTCTTTTGAGCCTTGCCTAAAAAAGGCACTATGGGGGTGGCAAGAGCCTTGGCCAGTATTCAAAAGCCTAAGGGTGACTGGTGCAAGCCGTCTCTAGCGAATCAGCGTGGCTTGTCGAGCATGTCATCCCAGGCTGATAGACACTGGATCCCCTTTGAATTACACCAGAAGCTTAGCCAATTGTTGAAATTGATAATTTTTTTCTCTATACCGTGGTATCATTCTTAGTGAGGGCAGCATGTTACTCAGGGTCAGGGTCATATCGGCCTGGGCTACGTGATCAGACAGCTCCTCAATGTCTCTTTTCATGTAGTCCAGGGAGGTACGGCTCAGGTCATTCACACCAACATGGACAATGATAGAGTCATATTTGTGCTTGTTCTGGAGTGACCTGAGTACTTGTGTTATGTGATGAATCCTTGCACCCGACAGGCAGCTAACAGTAACTTTCTCCTTGTTCAGCCTAGTGAGTGGGCCGTTAGTGTGCCTGACTATAGAGTCACCTATTACTAGTGTGTTGGGTATGTTATTTTGCCTTAAGGGCTGTGATTGTGTGGCATACTGGTTTTGTGAAGTATGTGTTTCATGGTTTGTTTAGGGGGGGTGGAGGTTGCTTGGATGTCTGCTTTGGAGGTCTCTGTTGCTTCTGCAGGTTTTTATTTAGAGCCTCCAAGTATGTTTTCGTGTATTTATGTGTGTTTTTGCCGGTGCTGGTTTCATAGGTCTATGTGAGAGTGGTGGTGTGATGCAAGTAATTCCCTTCTCCTCTTGACTGCCTGGTGCAGTCTTGGGTTGAGAGAGCCTAGCCTCCAGTTTGGCTGTATAATTGCATCTCTCGCATGTATTAGTGTTTGGTGGAAGGAGAAGAGGGTTGTCTGTGTACATGAGGCAATTGTAACTTTGCCTCAAAATGCCCAGATTCACCAGTTGGAATGGAGAGTACACCTGAAACTGCCCTTTGGACATGCCTGGATAGGTACAGTGAACTGTTTTACTGATTGGCTGGTAAGGTCAAATAGAGAGCCTTGTATCTTTCTCTGTAATATGGGGGTGGGGTTTAGTGCTAAGGTTTATTAGTGCTTGCTATGAGTTTTGAGCAAGAGCCGATATGAGAAGTGAATGGTTTGAGTGCTTAAGTTGAAAATTTGTCTAGTTCCAAGGACAAAATTGAAGAGTAGACTTTGTGGAGCCGGGAATAGTTATACCGTAGGTAACCGGCGCTGCCCGGCCCGCAAAACCATGCAAATGCAGGTTTTATAGCAGGGAAATGAAAGAGATAGAAATTAGCCAAAATGGCCAATAAACTACTTATTTCTGGGCTGAAACCACTCCTCCAGGGACAGATAGGCTGCTCAAATCTCCCTCACTCTCAGTGAACAGAGAAACTTCGTTCTATCCAAGTATTGTATGGGCAAACACAGAAACTTGTAACACAGCCCTGAATTCAGCACTAACCTGAAAACTGGACTATACTAGCTTAGGAAGGTGGGAAAACAAGTTTTTTTTTTTGTTTTTTGGGGGGGTTTTTTTTTTTTTTTTTTTTTCAGAAAATAAAGCAGATACAATCAATAAACACTTTAAATGTACAAAAATGACACTTGAGTGTGTAGCCTACAACAGTTAAACGGGTAATTTAAACACAAAAATGACTTTGTTAAAGTGCAAGCAGTAAAATAAGTACAATATGTAGCTGAAACAAGCTTTTTAAATCACAGAAACTCTAGAAAATTGGCATTTTAGGCGGAATTAGCTAAAGGCAGCAAGAAAATGCAGAAAAAGAATACTTAATCACTCCAAAGTCTCTCTTTTGTCTCTCTGCTGCTGTAGAAACTCTGCACGGCACCAGACAGGAGCTTGCTGAGCTGAATACTAGCACAAAAACCTTGCAAATGCAGGTTTTATATCAGGGAAATGAAAGAGATAGAATTTAGCCCAAAATGCCCAATAAACTACTAATTTCTGGGCTGAAACCACTCCTCCAGGTGCAGATTGGCTGCTCAAAGCTCCCTCACTCACATTGAATAGAGAAACTTCCTTCTATCCAAGTAAGGTATGGGCAAACACAGAAACTTGTAACACAGCCATGAATTCAGCTCTAACCTGAAAACTGGACTATACTAGCTTAGAAAGACGGGAAAGCAAGTATATATATTTTTTTGTGTTTTTCAGAAAATAAAGCATATTTATTTATTTTGATTTATTTATTTATTTATTTGCAGTTGGTTTACCAGGGTAGTTCATTGGGCCAAGAAGAACCCGTTTTCAATGGAGTCCTGGGGAGAAAAGCTCCAAAACAAAGATTACAGTTTACAATTTCAATCATTTGTAGGTTAGAGACTAAACTACAGAACAATTGTGACAAAAGTTTACAATTTCAGTCATTTGTACCTTCAAGACCAAACAAAGATTAAAAAGTTTACAGAAGTTTACAATTTCAGTTATTTGTAGCTTCTAGACATAGCAAAGATTAAGCAGTTACAATGCCATGATAGGTTTCATTTGTTAAAAGCTAAGAATTAAGCAGGTGCAAGAAAAAAATTTTTTGGTTAAATCTTGTAAGAAAAAAACAAAGAATTGCTGTAGTGAATATATAGTTTCTCGAATGGAGTTGTATGCTTAGAGAATTATAAGATGTTATTACAGTTGGCTTATTATTTAGTGTCTCTTAATATATGGAGTAGTTGCATGTAGGAAATGGAGAATAGGCTATGAGGGGTGGGAGCAGGAGCATTCCCATGCAGAAGTTAGATGTGAATGAAGTGATTTTTTACTAGCAGGGAGGTTGGTGGTGGTACGAATGGAGGGAGGAAGGGAGTTCCATATGCGTGCCAGGGCAAAGGACAGGAGGTTTTGTCCCGGAGAGTGAAGGGGTTTGTACAGCTCAATAAGGTTTTGGTTATTGGATCTTAGGAGTCTTTGTGGCAGGTGCATTTTAAAGGTAGAGCTGAGGGAGGGACAGAGGGAGGGACGAAAGATGAGTTTGTAAGCAAAAGTGAGCTGTGTATAGGAGAGATAGTTGGGAAGCTCTAGCCAGTTAATTTTTTGGAGAGTTGCACAGTGATGGGTAGATGATTTGTGGCTGGTAGCACATTTGGCAATTTTATTATAACAGGAGGACAGTTTTGTTTTGAGAGCTGATTGTAGGTTTGTTAGGAGAGGGGCACCATAAAGGAGGGAAGGGATGAGAAATGTAGTAGCGAGAGTGAGCTTAATAGATGTAGTGAGAAATTGATTGTGTCGGTAGAGCATGCCAAGTTTTTGGTGATTTTTTTTTATGTTTAGTTGTAGATGGCTCTTGAATTTGAGCTGGTCATCAATCTGGACTCCTAGTAGCTTGGTTTCGGATACTAGTTCAAGAGGTGTATTATTCTGGCTAGTGACGGAGTAAAGTTTTTTATCAATGGTGTTAGTTTTTGAGGGGCTAAATACCATAAGTTTGTTTTTTGATGCATTGAGTGCTAGATGATTGTCCTTCATCCACTGTTCTGTGGTAGAGAAGGCTTCTTGGGTCAGTTTTAAAAGAGCGGGAATGGATGTGGCTGCACAGATAATTGTAGAATCATCTGCATATTGAATAAGTTTAGCATGAGGAAATGAGTGAAAGAAATCATTTATGAATATATTTAAGAGGAGAGGACCTAAAATGGAACCTTGGTGGACACCAGAGGGTGTGTTGAGGTAGGAGGAGATGGCTTTTTTCTATTTGACAGCTTGTTGCCTGTTGGAGAGATAGCTGGTGAACCAATTGAGAGAGGAATGGGATAGGTTTAGGTTAGATAGTTTAGTTAGGAGAAGGATGTGAGAGATGGTATCAAAAGCATTAGAGAGGTCCAGAAAGAGGGTAGATACAGTAGAGCCAGAGTCTCTGGCTATATTTGCAGTTTCCAGGCAGGAAAGGAGGGCGGTCATGGTGCTGTGATTGGGTCTGAATCCGTGTTGTGTGGAAGTTAGTAAGTTATTATCTAAGAGATAGGGAAGGAGTTGAAGATGGATACATTTCTCTAGGAGTTTTGATATAGGAGACAGGATGGCAATGGGACAAAAGTTAGTAATATTGTAATTATTGCCTCCTTTGTGTATGGGGAATGATGAAAGCCTTTTTCCAGAGTGTAGGTACAAGACCTTCTTGGATAGAGCGATTGATTAGGATGCTGATGGGGAAGGCAATGGCTTCGGCAGCTATGCTGAGGTAGGAGGAGGGAATGTTATCGGGGGCATTGGTGCATGGTTTGAGTTTTTGTAGGAGTTTTTTGATGGTAGAAGTAGGAACATGTTTTAGGGAGAAAGGTGGGAGTTGAGAGATAGGAGATGAGGTGGGTGGCAAGGGGATGGATGCAGAAGTAGGGGGTGAGTTGTTGTTAGGGAAGGATGTCGTTAGTTTGGAAATAGAGTCTATAAAAAAAAAGTTGAATTGGGTAGCCAGATCTATATCTAATGCATTAGGGTCTGGGCTTGGGTTTTCTCTTGAACCAGGTTTTGTGAGGGTAGTGTGTTGCAATCAAAAAACACTTTAAATGCACAGAAATGGCTATCACACTTGAGTGTGTAGCCTACAACAGGTAATTTAAACACAAAAATTATTTTGTTAAAGTGCAGGCAGTAAAATAAGTACAGTATGTAGCTGAAACAAGGTTCTTAAATCACAGAAACTCTAGAAAATCGGCATTCAGACAAATCTTGGTTATTGTGTGTGTGTGTGTGTGTGTGTGTGTGTGTGTGTGTGTGTGTGTGTGTATCTGTGTGTTTGTGTAGGAGGAGGGGTAGTGTCATCTGTAATGTATTCTGTTTTACATAGAGACCATTGTATTTTTCAAATGTTCAGACAGCTTAAGGACTTTTCTGTAGTTTGACATAGATTCGCACTGTGGAGTTCGATGATCCAGGTAGTAAAGACCTAAAGAAGGAGTATACTGGACTTTATTCAGTGATGCATATGTCTTTCTTGCACACATTTACTTGTAAACTGACTGTCACACAAACCATTTCCAAGTGTTAAGTATACTACTAAACTGATGTCATGCTGATAACAACAGCAAAATGAGCATGACAAAAAAGATGCTCTTCCTCTTCAGAATATTTTCTGGAATTATTAACCCACTCATGGAAAATTCAGAATGCCAATAAGTAAAGACAATATGTCCCTGTGGACATTTTGGCACAGAGGGCCACGGACTGTGACATTGTTTACCATTTGGAGTGGGGAATAGGAATAAAGCTTGTTAAGCCTCCATAAATTATGAATGATATGCTCCTGTCTCATAGTTGTGCACCAGTGATAGGCCTACAAGTTTCTTTCCACTTGCAAGAATAGTTATACCAAATTATAGCATGTAGAACAGGTCCAGTAGCACTTTGCAGTAATAAGTTCTTAACTTATTCTAAAGCTGACAATGCAGATGTCAAAGTATGTCTGCATATAGGCACACACACACACACACACACACACACGCACACGCACACGCACACACACACACACACACACACACACACACACACACACACACACAGACACACACACACACACACACACACACACACACACGCACACACGCACACACACACACACACACACACACACACACACACACACACACACACACACACACACACACACACACACACACACACACACACACACTGTAACAAATATATGCATTGGATCATCCCAAAATATCAGAAGTCCTTTTCCAAAAATGCAGACTTCTAAACAATACTATAAAGCTGTGAAAAAGTACTCTCTGTCAAATTACCTAACGGAGAACTATAGATGATATTTTCTGTGATACTAATACATATTGATTCTCCAATACCTTCAAGAAACAATTAAAAAAAAAAAGATTTTTGCAGAAAATCTGACATTTTTTCATATAAAAAGGCTTAATTTTTTGAGCTTGCTGTGCCTTACTTCTTTTTAAGTCCCATTATTTGCTTTTGTTTAGTTAGAAGCTTTCTCTATCTGTCTCTGTTAAAAATAACTAGAGGTTCATAGGTGTGTACTAGGCTGATAACCACAAGGGCCTTTTTAAGCCGAGCCATGTATCACAAATTTCTGACAACTTATGGTGCCCTTGATAAGTGTAAGAAGGGGTTTGAGAATTGAAATATTTACAAGCAGAGGTCCAGGAGATGAACCATTTACAAACTACCTGTGTCCATTGGGGAAATAGGTGCCAAATTCTGGATGAATTTCCAGTTCCCCATACAGTTGTCCAAGTTTAGGCTATATGTATAAACGATTCTTGTTCATTGAATGGTCTGCTGTTAGCTATTTAAAAGTTATTCTTGGTTGTTTATTGAGAAATGATGCATATCCCAGTTGTGTGTGTGTGTGAGTGTGTGTGTGTGTGTGTGTGTGTGTGTGTGTGTGTGTGTGTGTGTGTGTGTGTGTGTGTGTGTGTGTGTGTGTGTGTGTGTGTGTGTGTGTGTTTGTGTGGGTGAGCTTATGTACTGTTATATATCAAAATATTTAAGTGTCGAAGAAAAACTCAATCCACATTTATTTTATTTTTTTTTTACTTGACATTTGTTAACCTGGTTGGTCCAACTAGGCCACTGGCCCATTTTCAATGGAGACCCAAAGAAAAAAGCTCCAGAGTATTTAAACAATAAATAATTAAAACCGACAGTAAAAATATAATGCTTTTATACGTAGTAGTTAGAGAGAGAATAATGACATCAAGGAGGTAATACAAAAACAAAAACTGAAATGAGCACCAAGAAATACAGTTACAAGAGAGAATACAATTTACCGGTGTGGTATCACAGACAATGTGACAATAATTTAGAGCTGATTGTTTGATAAGAACAGCAATAGAGGTCAAATAAGTTGATTGACCTCTGAGAGTATCTGTACAATGTCAGGTAATATACAAGTTAAGTGCATAGCATAGAATACATATGTACACAGTCATATTGTTTAATAGAAAGAAGATGCAGTGGATGAAGAGATGATATATGACTGGTATAGACAAACTACATAATAGAGGGAGTCTGAATGGATAAGAAGCTGTGATGTTAATCATATAGGGAGAGAAAAAAGTTATGAGGTAAGGTTGGAAGGATGGAAGTGGTTAGGTAGGATCCTGGCAAGGACAGATCCTTGAGCTAAGGAGGAAGAGTTTTAGTTGCTTTTTGAATAGAGTAGCAATCCACGGTGGTGCAGCGGAAGCATTGTTGCCTCACAGCAAGAGGTTCTCCCATTTGATTCTTGGCTGGAGTGCAGGGAGTGCCTTCTGTGTGGAGTCTGCATGTCCTCCCCGCGGTTGGGTGGGCGTTCCAAAGACATGCGTAAATGGGCGTGCCTTTATTGATGGTTGAATGTTGAGCTGGCACCTCGGCATTCATCAAAATCTACTGCCAATCATTAGCAGACTGGAGTTCCGCTGTGGCGACCCCTAACTGAGAAAAGCCGAAAGACAACAACAGTGTTTGAGGTGCTTCTAATGAAGTTTGGAAGCTTATTCCAGGATAAAGCCACATTGTAGTTGTAGCAAAGTTTGCCTATGTTTCTGTTGGGTTTATGTATGTGAAGGAGTTGTTGCTCTGAACTTCTAAGTGATCTGGTGGGGGTGTAGAAGGAAACAAAAGAAGAGAGGGAGGGGCAAGCAGTAGGTTTGTATAGGATGGTGTGGCTGATTTGCAGTTGTGCTAGAAGGAGGTGTTGGGGGAATTCAAGCCATTGCAGTTGGTTTAATGCTATGCAATGGTGAGATCCGTGGGGATGGTTTGTTGCAAATCTGTTAATTTTATTGTAGGTTTTTTCTAGCTGTGAGGTTAATGTGGATTGTGTGTTTGTAAGTTTGGGAGCAACATAAAGGAGGCCAGGCAGTAGGAATGCTCTAGCTAGGGATAGTTTAGCTTCAGGAGTAAGGAATTTTTTGTTACAATACAGTAATCCTAATTTCTGATGTGTCTTTTTGATACATTGGTGAATATGATTGAACATGAGTGTTAGACATAAAAATATATATAAATAATTAACCTATTTTCATCTTTGCTTAAGTGACTTACAATTCAGTTCTTGCTCAAAAATGCCTCACCATTATGAAAATTGTAAAAACAGCTTCTTTGTGAATAGCGAACACAAAGTAGGACGTGCTGTTTTCTGTCCTCCACACTGAACACTGGTTGAAGTTCATGAATTAGTTGTAACAGAGACAATTAGGCAGAAAGTGATTGTATTGTACTGCCCAAATTGTAGGTCAGTCAGATGACAATGTGCACGTTGTAATCCATACATCCTAAATATGAAGCATGGAAGCAAACTATTTCACAACATTTTTATAGTGACTATAAACCTTATGCTGTAATATAATTCATATGTGTATTCTGCTGTTATATCCAACCTGGCTGAATGCAAAGACCTGCTAGATAATATAAAATGACATTGTCTGTGACACAGCTGTCTCTTGACTCCTCTCTCTTTTTTAAAGCAGTGCACACAAATCCCTTGTGTGTGTGTGTGTGTGTGTGTGTGTGTGTGTGTGTGTGTGTGTGTGTGTGTGTGTGTGTGTGTGTGTGTGTCTATAAATATATATATATATATATATATATATATATATATATATATATATATATATATATATATATCTCTAATATGATTTCACTTCATATCGTCGAAAGCTCATTTTATTAAATTGCAAAACAGCGAGACCACATCATCGAAAACTCAAATCATCAAAAACTCATAACATCGAATCTCAAATAATTGAAATCTACAAAACAACTAGAAATAACATTCCACAGAGTCTTTACTATGTTTATGCAGGGAGCAAGCCCCCTACACCCCCCCATGAGGGGGTTCCGCCCCCCACACACCCCATACATTAAATATACCAACTCCAAGGTCGCACTACAGTGGGGAAAAAAGGTAATTTCCTAACCCCACTGTAGTGCCACCTTGGAGTTGGTATATTTAATTTTTGGGGGTACAGGGAGGCTTGCCCCCTGCATAAACGTAGTAAACAGTGTCTGGGATGTTACTTCTAGTTGCTTTGTAGTTTTCAATGATTTGAGATTCGATGTTATGAGTTTTCGACAATTAGAGTTTTCGATGATTTGGTCTCGCTGTTTTGAAATTCCATGAAATGAGCTTTCGACGATATGAAGTGAAACCATATAATATATCTCACACACACGCACACACACATATATATATATATATATATATATATATATATATATATATATATATATATATATATATATAGTTTACTATCAACATATCGAAGATCAGAACACTGAATATTCACTACTGTGAAAATGACGTCAGACTTCCCACCTACTAGGTTAAAATATCAAACCTGTTGAAAGCGATCAACAGATATGACATTTATGTTGAAATTCCACTATGATGGCAGTGAAGGTGCAAACCTAAGTTAAACACCTACACTGTCATTCATGTTTTGGGGGGCTGTGCCCCCATGCCCCCTGCAAATTAAATATTCTAACTCCGAAATCACACTACAGTGAGGAAAGGGATACATTTTCCTTTCCGCACTGTACTGTGACTCTACTCATGACATCGAATGCATATCAGCAAATGCACACTTGCATTCTCTGATATATATATATATATATATATATATATATATATATATATATATATATATATATACATATATATATATATATATATATATATATATATATATATATATATATACTCTTGATTTCCTAACGTTCGTCAACACGGGAGTTGACTAACTGCCGTTTGACTTTTCACGTTCGCCGAACCAACGTTCAACTTATTGATAGTAAATATTAAATATATATATATATATATATATATATATATATATATATATATAGATATATATATATATATATTTATATAGGTCTATTTTGTTATTTTGTTTTGTTGAATCTCATTTCACTGAATTTTATTTCACCCCGGCCACTTTACTGAAAACTCATTTCACTGAACGAACTGCAGTTAGTATATATGGCACTGTGTAGAATACTGTAAGGCAAGCAAAAGGTATCTGCTCTTTTCCCCACTGTAGTGCGATCATAAAGTTAGTATATATAGTCCACTATCCAGCATTAAAGCAACAAAAGGATGAAGCTTTGTTGACTGGATACTGGAAAAGTGTAAATAGCCAACACTGGCTAAATGGCTTTTACTTTCTATTATATTTGATTGTTTCTTTTCATTTTCTGTTCTTTTATTTGTGGAGATTTTATCCCAAAATTCCCCAGTTTGGCTTTAGTGATAAAAAATGTCAATCAATCAGTCAGTAAATAAATAAATCAATGCATATAGCTCTAGCCATCATTTTGTTTAGTGTAATAAACGAACAGCATTGGCGCTGTATGTGTAGGTATTCATTAAATCAGTATTCCACAGATATTTGTTGATTGCTAAGTGCTCTACACAAAGATTAGCACTACAGGAGAGATGCAGGATTACTGTCTAGATAAAAGATTTGTTCAGTGGCCCCCAGCTGACAGTTCGATGCTGATGGAGTCAAACTCAGTACTGTAAGGTGAAACGTATTAGCAGCTTAATGCCTTAGCAATCCATATTAAATTTCCAGGTAATACAGATTTGGAAATGGATTATTATGCAACAAATTGACATTTGACATCTCATATGTGTTACTGATTTATTTATTTCTTTTATTCATGTTATTTATTGCATGAGCTTTGCAAGGGATAGAGCTGTTACCAGTGACATGTCATTGTCTTGCTGAGAGGCTCAAATAAAGTAGCCACTGTGAGAATCAAACTGTAGTATGTAACACAACTCATCCACTGCTCAGTACTGCATTCTTTACAACATATTTCCTAATGGCTGAGCATTTTATTGCCTCTGCTGTTTTCTCATTTTCACTGAAGAAAGCATATTTTACATTATTAGATGAACACAAATAACAGTTGTTGGGGAAATTGAAAACTTGATTTGTCTTAAACTGTACTCATAACTAGCACTTTACAAAAGATGTGTCTTTTTTTGTAAGCAAATGTGACAAGAAATTTACAAAAGCTAGCTTAACTAAGTGATAATACCTTTTCCCAACTGGGAATTAGATGGCCTTTGTGTTAGCGACATTTCTGTGAAAGCCTATAATTGTAGCCTTCGTTTCTGTTTACACTTGGAAAATTCACATTAAATTGAGCTTGCTGTGTTAATAAGTACCAGGCTGGTGCCTACTTGTTTGTCAATCAGTGTGAATAGGGGCTCTCAGTTTGATCTGGCAACCTTCATAGACACTTTGAATTAGCACATGCCAGCTGTATTATCAGGATGATTACAGAATCATTTAGTTTCTTTGTGAATTCTTGGCAGCAGGCTTTGATTAAAATGCAGTGCACTAAACTGTATGTACTTAATGAAATTTGGTCTTTGGCACAAAATAAGTATTTTTCATGCAGGCAGGAATCTGCTTGACCTTTATTTCCATCACAACACATTCATACATTTAGCATATTAATAAAAATCATGGCAACTTTTAAAGTTGCCAGACTCCCTTTCATAGATATGATGGATTTTTGAATATGCATTTTGTTCTTTCTGAACTCATATTTTTTTTGCACTGAAATACTGAGTCCAGAAATAACAGTTACAGTATATAATTATTAACAATTCCGCAGCTAATTTTTATCTATATAACTGGTATACAGATGTAATGCCTGTGGTGCTGCGGTAGCGTTGTCACATCACAGTAAGACGTTGTCTTGTTCGATTCTCAGCTAGAGCATCTTCTGTGTGGAGACATGCATGAATGGGCGTTCCTTCATTGAAGGTTGTGCATCAGGGCCAGCAACTCGGCACGTAAAAATCTACTGTCAATCATTAGCGGACCGGAGTTCCGCTGTGGCGTCCCCTAACCAGGAAAAAGCTGAAAGATGCAACAACCCCCCTGCTGTGACATTGAATCATAATGTTGTCCATACCTGTATCATTTTCAGTGCTCTGAAATAGCTGTCCTTTGAAAATTAAATACCATAACCTCATATTTACACACAAACTTCTGCAATATCAACTGTTGTCCAGCTCTCAGCTCAGTATTCCACTGGCAGACTAGCATTCAAACTTCCAGGTCTACTAACAAAGATTTTCAGCAGATATAAAACACTAACACCAAAGATGGTGATAAAGACCAACATTGACGTCTAGCTGACCAAATTTGCAGACAACAGCAAATTAGGAACAGTCATAGAATACACTAGCAACATTACTGTTCTCCAGAAAGGGTGGACAAATAATCTATGTCCGTGCCATGGACTAAAACTATATACCAAGAAATACATAATGTTATCCTTTGGGAACTCATCCAGTCCTGATAACAATCATACTGACAACACACTCCTAAGACCAAACCCAGTAGTCAGGGACTTGGGGAAACATGTAGACAGAAATCTGGCCTTTGACTATCACATGTCTGCAGTAAAGAGCAAATCATTCTATGTTGGTCAATTTGTAAACAAAGGTATAGCATCTACATCCAAGGAGGTCATTATTCCACTGTGTTTGACACTCATCAGACCTATCATTGAGGACAGTGACCCTTTAGTATGTATCTAACCAGGCTCACCCAACAACTGGAATGTCCACAGAGATTCTTCACTAAAAGAATACAGGGCATAAGTAACATGTCCTATGCAGACCCCCTGAAATCCCTATCCCTGTATTCTGTTTCTTGCAATCTGTTGAGGGGATATATATGCCTGGCAAACAAGGGGATTGTCTGTCCACACTCTGAAGCACCTCCTGCATATTGGTAAAACAAACAGCACCAATTTACCCATTCTAAAGACCAAAACCTTGCTTGTTATGTAAATAGGACCTGATAGAAAGATAGGCATGTATCCCAAGGATGATGATTACTCTGAAACAGGCTTCCATCCTTGTGCAGCAGAGTTCCTCCTTAACACAATTAAAGTATAACTTGTACAACTGGATGAGGAACAGGAGATTCATCCCTGGCTTAGCACCTATATCTGTAATCGGCACAGCCAGCCTGCAAATGGTTCATCTCCCAAGACACGGTTTGTAAATATTTCATCCCAAAAACCCCTGATTACACTTAGCAAGGGTACCAGAACTTTCATAGATTTGGGATGCATGCCTAGGCTTAAAAAGGCCCCAGTGATGGTTAGGCTAGTATATACCAGTGAATCTACTGTTTTCTTTCAAAAAAATGAAACTCCAAAGCCTACCATCTTCAAAGATGCTCTCAGAGACTATGTTAAGAACACTCTTTACTGTCGTAAATGTGAATTCATTCATGTCATTTAGTTACCTCTGTTTTTTTCCTGATGTGTAATGATTTTCATAGCAGACCCAATGTCATTGTAATACCTCAGCTGCATTTCTTCCTGATATCCAAACCAGCATATCACCCCACTAAAGTTTCTCCTACACCAACTACCCAGTACTGTTTCCATGGTGTCGGTTTTACTACAATGTAACGCCCTCAAACTTAATTTCAGTCAAATTACTACTTACCTCTTAGTCTCTGTTCTTATAAAAATGAATCTGTTGGTGTCTGTGTCCTTCCCTTCATATCATCACTAACCCAATCTTTTCTATATCTAACTTTCTTTCAGTTAACGTTTCTAATTTCAAGTTCATATGCTTTTGCTGCTTTCTTGAATACTTGAGTATTAGGCCCGTAGTCAGTGCCTTAAACTTCTGCCACTCACTGCTCTGCATGCATGCCTGTTACTATTTGTTATATATTAACAACTGATCATTGATTATTGTGGATCCTTGCTGAAACTTGACTCTATCCAGCAGAGCCAATCTAGTTCATAAAATCTAAATAATGTAAATAAATAACTATCCTTTTCAAAATATACTGTGATTTGTCCATTGAAAATGGGTCAAAAATGGCAAAGGTGGTTGCAAACTCTTGAACTTTGCCATAATTAAAGGTATTTATTTATCATGGTTCATCAGCTAAGCTGTCCATTGTTCATTTTATTTAATCACTGTTTATTGGGTAAAATGAGATTAACGCATTTGTTTTTTTCAGATGATCACTTCTATCTCATCAGGTGAAATGCGTTGTGGTACAGGATGTAGTGGTTCAAACTTTGAGAATGAAGCTCAGATCACTCGAAGGTGAAGTCTGTTGGAAGCGTGTTGCCTTAGCCTTTTTAAGCTACTAATTAGAAACGTCCAGATTCCTTAAATGTCTGTTTGAGGATTATCTTAGAAGAATAAATAAACAATTCCAACAAAAAAAGATGTAGCCTGGAAAGATGGTACCCAGAGTAAAGAGTACTCTGAAAGCCATACTCTAGAACAAACCTGCATACAGCCTTATATTTTGTGAAAAACATAAATAAAAATAGCCTTGAATCTAGAAAACATAGGGAGATAAACATCTTGGGATCCTGTCCCCAAATCTTCATTATGTTTATTTCTGACTTTACAGAGCATCACAGCAGGACTGTATTTTTGAGTACAATGACATTTTTTTTAATCTTCTTGGTGATTTTCATTGCATGTTCTTAAAGCCGCAGACTAGTCTGCATAGTATGGTACAGGGTGTTAAGTTAAATTAAATTCATCTCTTTATACCTCAAAGCAGTTATTCCTTAAGAAGTGAACAGAAGAGCCTTCCATTGCAATAGGGAAAAGGACAGTTACTTACTAGGATAATGTCCTAACTAAAGCACTGTTAAACAGAGTCCATTTAGCAGTCTGGGACAGTTGGACAGCTCCATCACTTACTAGGATGAAGTCCTAACTAAAGCACTGTTAAACAGAGTCCATTTAGCAGTCTGGGACAGTTGGACAGCTCCATCATTTACTAGGATGAAGTCCTAAGGCACTGTTAAACAGAGTCCATTTAGCAGTCTGGGACAGTTGGACAGCTCCATTACTTACTAGGATAAAGTCCTAACTAAAGCACTGTTAAACAGAGTCCATTTAGCAGTCTGGGACAGCTGAAGAGAGCCCCATTACTTAGTAGGATAAAGTCCTAACTAAAGCACTGTTAAACAGAGTCCATTTAGCAGTCTGGGACAGCTGAAGAGAGCCCCATTACTTACTAGGATAAAGTCCTAACTAAAGCACTGTTAAACAGAGTCCATTTAGCAGTCTGGGACAGCTGAAGATAGCCCCATTACTTACTAGGATAAAGTCCTAACTAAAGCACTGTTAAACAGAGTCCATTTAGCAGTCTGGGACAGCTGAAGAGAGCTCCATTACTTAGTAGGATAAAGTCCTAACTAAAGCACTGTTAAACAGAGTCCATTTAGCAGTCTGGGACAACTGAAGAGAGCTCCATTACTTAGTAGGATAAAGTCCTAACTAAAGCACTGTTAAACAGAGTCCATTTAGCAGTCTGGGACAGCTGAAGAGAGCCCCATTACTTACTAGGATAAAGTCCTAACTAAAGCACTGTTAAACAGAGTCCATTTAGCAGTCTGGGACAGCTGAAGAGAGCCCCATTACTTACTAGGATAAAGTCCTAACTAAAGCACTGTTAAACAGAGTCCATTTAGCAGTCTGGGACAGCTGAAGAGAGCTCCATTACTTACTAGGATAAAGTCCTAACTAAAGCACTGTTAAACAGTGTCCATTTAGCAGTCTGGGACAGTCGGACAGCTCCATTACTTACTAGGATAAAGTCCTAACTAAAGCACTGTTAAACAGAGTCCATTTAGCAGTCTGGGACAGTCGGACAGCTCCATTACTTACTAGGATAAAGTCCTAACTAAAGCACTGTTAAACAGAGTCCATTTAGCAGTCTGGGACAGCTGAAGAGAGCTCCATTACTTAGTAGGATAAAGTCCTAACTAAAGCACTGTTAAACAGAGTCCATTTAGCAGTCTGGGACAGCTGAAGAGAGCCCCATTACTTACTAGGATAAAGTCCTAACTAAAGCACTGTTAAACAGAGTCCATTTAGCAGTCTGGGACAGCTGAAGAGAGCCCCATTACTTACTAGGATAAAGTCCTAACTAAAGCACTGTTAAACAGAGTCCATTTAGCAGTCTGGGACAGCTGAAGAGAGCTCCATTACTTACTAGGATAAAGTCCTAACTAAAGCACTGTTAAACAGAGTCCATTTAGCAGTCTGGGTTCCTGTAGAAGCTGGCAAGGGAAGATGGGAATAAATGGTTGTTTTAATTCACCCTAGGGGATAGAAAGGTGTGATTCTGGCTTACCATTTTCGTGACATCTAGTGGGAGCTTGGTGTTATATCGGGGGAATACGGCACATCCTGTCATACAGGTGCACAAGGGGGGGGGGGCTGGGATTTTGATTTAGATTTTGACTAACTGACTAACACTCCTCTTGGAAGGCAGTATATGTCAGAGCTCAGCAACCTGCCAATGACAATGGGTGTGGTACACCTAGGAAAACGGTAGATCATTCCACAGGACCTCCAAACTAGCCCACTCCAACCACAAAACTCTTGCCCCTGGGGCAACATTTAAGTCAACAGAGATTCTTGGGCAAGAACAAGAAATGAATATGCAAAATGTCTCTTGTCTAAGCCAGGAGTACCTGGCTTCTATCTCTGTATAATGAATGGAACAAGTGAGTGTAGGGAAGGGACCTATCAGGCAAGGTCCCTCAGGGAAGGAAACAAAAAATACAGGACAGCATTCAGCTATGACAGAAATTAAAACAAAAGGACACATCTTAAATGGCTACATAAAATTAATATTCTTGCATCATTCTAAGCGATTAATGATACTTTATTTGTTCTACTACAAAATGATATATTGTACCAGCCATTCAGGTGACATTTGTTTTAAAGCAATATATTCCTTATCCCCAAAATATGGCATTCCTTTGCTTTTTCTTACAGTTCTTCTTCTTGTATTTTAGATAGAAATTAACATGATTTAGGGCTTTCTCTCAATTACTGTAAATGGAAAACATGTCAGCTATTTTATTTATTGGTTGATTTATTTTACAATATCTCACTTTGATTTTTCTTTGGTATAATCTCAAAACAAATGTTTGAGAGTCCATTCCTGGCTCTAGTCATTAATAGTGGGAGTTAAATAACTGATGGATACTTCAAAAACACATTGAAAAAGAATTTGCATTGATTAGTTTACTCGCCAAACCACACATGTATGCCCAAAAAATATATTCAGTGGCTACACCGTGAGAAACACCAAACATATACGTGAAAACAAGCTTTTTTACATGTGAGCAAGCTGCCTGCCTATAAGCTCTTTAAAATGAATATAAACAGGTCTAAAATAGCCTTTACTTCAGGGCAGCTTCCCCTTGGCATGCTGAGCCTCACATATTGCAGCCTTATTCCACACACATCGCCAAAAGCTTAGACCACCCATTTACGCAAAAATCATTTTCCACAGACACTGCATGCAGCCTACATACCCAAGCCACACACACATGCAGACTCTCAAAATCTGAATATTATAGCAATGCACCCACTTTTATGTAGGCCCAAATTCACCTATGTGCATCCATACTTATGCACACACACTTGATGAAAATGTTTACAGCTAGTGCACATACTCAGTTAAAATTTGTTAAAAATTGGTGAGCCAGTACTTGAATGTCAGGTACGTTGCAAAAAGTATGCCACATCCTTTTCCTTCTTTCTGAAAAAAGTACTATTTGTCATACTTTAGCAAATGCTTTAACTACTGGTATGCCACTCTCTGTGGAGGCATTGTGGGTATCATTGTCACCTCACAGTAACATTTTTCCAGTTTGGTTCCTGACTGAGGTACCTTCAGTGCAGAGAGTATATACCTTTGCTGTGTTCATATGGGTTTTATTCTGGTGCTCTGATTTCCACCCACGTCAAAGACATTCAGTAAAAATTGCAAGAAAAACCCTGCCAAGCTACAGTTTTTGCTGTTTTTTTCTTCAGTTTTTACTAAATGTTTTAGCTTTGTGACCTTTTTAACCTTGAGTTTGCATGTCAATGACATGTGATAGGTGGATTTGTGAATTCTAAATTGTGATTAGGTGTATGTACATGCAAGTGTGATATGGAAGAACAGCCTAGCAGTCTGCTTCTATGTCCCCTTTGCCTAATAAATCATGTTCATGGCAGTGGTTATTCACAGTGTCACAAAAGGAGTTGGTTATCACTCAAAAGCAGGAATGCAATGGGATACCACCCACTTACCATTCTGATATTAATTCTTCTGTTACTCTTTATCTGTGCTTCCCACACATTTATGAACACATATCACACCACTGACTGAGTATGCTGCAATCATCCAAAAAGTTTTCATTCATTTGTTACTCAGATAAGTGAAATGATCTGTTGTAAATATTCTTCACCCATGACCTATGATATAAGGGTAACACTGAAAGCTGTAAATAAGCATGAATGGTTTAGTCAATATTTCCTTGACTAGGTATCCTGAATACTTGAAGAAAATATAAAAGAACATATTGTAACCATGCAAAGTCCACAAATAAAAGTAAACAGAGCAGGTTTTTAACATAGATATTAGCGCTGAAATGCAGAAATCTACTACAGAGCCACAATACAACATAAAAATGCAAAAAAGATATGCCATATATCAAAAAATAAAAGAATGTTACAGCCTTAAACTTCATATATAATATACACTACTTGTGCTTTCAATCATGATATTCAGAAAATTTGAATACAAAAAAAAGACCAGCATATATGCTGAAAAAACAATAACCATCAAACAGCAGCACATGGCCACTTTTGATTCAGTGTATTGTAAGGAGCAGCCAAAATATACCAACCAGGAAAATTTGTTAAACCAAAAATCTTATATTTATAGAAAAGCTACCTTCAGGAACTCATATGTATAATATAATAATGCACTCCATTTTACAGTAACAAAAGGGTTAGTAAAAGGACAGTTCATTTGTGTTAAAAAATATTTGAGGAACATTTTAGAAAGTTTTTTAATAATGCTGAAATCATTCATTTGGTGGGGTCCAGCCTAATTTTGTTTATAAAATGGGGACTAATCTATAAAACCTGTCGAAGTGTAACAAAGAATTTGCACACAGTGGTGTCACGAAGCATACATGCAAATGTGGAACCTGCTTACAATGTAAGTAAATTTGGTTGGCAGAGTCAAGCTGGAAATAACACAGCACAATGTTACTAATGGTTACCCCTGATCCCAGGGGAGTAGCAAAGAAAAATAAGTTAGGACACAGGGAATTCATTTGGCAAATAAAACTTGATGCTACCACACCCTTTTGGTTGAATGATAACATGTCCATATCACCTGTTTTTAAATTACAAGCAGCCAAGCTGTAAAGGTATTTCTGAGTGTTTTAAAATCAATATAGTTTGATAATTCTATGGAATGTCAGTTGTACATGTTTATTATTATTATTTTAAATCTATGTGTCAATACTGAATTCATTTTAATAATGGATGGATAAAGTTTGATTATAGGTATATGTACTTTAAAGTCTGGTTACATCTGAAGCTCCATTTTCTGTAAAATGGATGTTAGTTTTAATTGGTTTAGTTCTGATGAAGTTTTGCTTTTAAGGAATTAAAGAGCTTAACTGGTAGAGCAATAGCACTGGTGACTTTTGTGCTTTTAAGTTGTTTTTTGGTTTAATAAATTTTCCTGTTTGATGCAATTTGGCAATTCCTCATAATACTGGACTAACATGGTGGTGTCTTGTGTGGCCTTGTGTGGCAGCATCCTCTCTGTCTCCTGTTGTGCATTCTGTGCTTGTGTAGGAGTTGTTGGTTGACTTCCATTTGTCGTCCATTTTTGGAACCCACTTGGAGTGGCTGGATGTGTAGCTGGATGTTGGCTTTTTGTAGTGGTCAGTCTGGTCATGGGTGTTCAGACCTTCAGGTGAGAGTTGTGCCAGGGGAGCATGGATGGGGATCTGGTTGTCTGCTGGATCCAGATTCGTTTTTTGTTGGTCCTGAATAATTCTTGTAGGGATGCAATACACGGAGAACTCTCCGGCAGCATCACCCCCAATCACACTCCTCCATCATGTTTCAATCTATTGACTTACAAGGTTGCCCACTTCCTGAATGCATGCTTAGTAATTTCTCTTGTTTGATTGTGTAATTGCCAAATTGTACTAAGCTTCTGTGATAGGATCTTTTGTCTGTGGGACCGTGTTGACCATTGTGCTGGAAGTAGTTCCCTTGCATAAAACTGTCTTCTTTCCATGAGGTTTTCCACCACTGCAGTCAGGTTTGCAAATAAAACTGCCATTTTTGGGGTATATCTTAGATCTGAGTTTTGTTAAGCAGGAAGGTAGCTACACATATCAGTTAAATGACATCTTTTCTGCTTAAAATCAAATGTCCACATACATAAAAGGCTCTGTCACTTTAACAACTTCCTTATGAAAGTAAAGAGTAGACATTTTTGGGTCTATATCATTTAATTGAAAACTCATTTAATTGAAGCGTAATTCATAGACACATATTCACTGAAAACCCAATTCACTGAAAGCCCTATTCACTGAAAGCTCACTTCACTGAAAACCCATTTCACTGAAACTCATTTAGTTGAAAGGTATATATGGCCTTTTCCCCACTGTTGTGCAATCCTGGAGTTAGTATATAAAGTAAGGGTGTGTGTGTGGGGGGGGCATAGCCCCACCCACATTGGGGGGGTTTGGGGGGGCAAAGGCCCCCACATAAATTGGTTATATGTTCTGTTCTGGAAGAATTTATTCATTACACTTGTAAGTATCCATCTATATGCTTTAAAATATTTACAATATGTGGGGGGGTGTACCCCCTAACTTAATATACTAACTCCAGGATCACACAACAGTGGGGAAAAGGCCATATATACCATTCAACTAAATGAGTTTCAGTGAAATGGGTTTTCAGTGACGTGAGCTTTCAGTGAATTGGGTTTTCAGTGAAGTGAGCTTTCAATGAATATGTGTCTATGAATTAAGTTTCGATGAAATGAGTTTTCAATTAAATGATATAGACCTGACTTTTTTGACCTGATCCAGGTTCTCCCTTACTAGCAAGACTTTACTCTCCTACCTCCCGGCATCTACCTTTCTCATCTGTTTATATATTTTCTCTAATTTAACATCTTTCATGAAAAAAAAAAAAAAAAAAAAAACTATCTCAGTAACAGTTGTCTTCACTTCTTTGTCTTGCCACTTCTGTTGTTTTCTTCCACTATGTTATTTTTTGTTTCTACTCTCCTCCTTTGTCCCACATACCATAATAAATTATTTTTACTTTTTGTAATTCCTTTAGCTACGTCCTTCTCCATATTTGTCTTTGCTCTTTGGACATCCCTGGATGTTCTTTTCCTAGCCTCCCCATTTTGACATTTTACATTATCTCCCCTTCTCCTTACACAGTTTCCAAACCCTTTATTTTGAGTGTACTGACTCTTTGTGGCGTGTCAGTGGTATGACAGGCAGCACACTAATTTTTGGTTCAGAAGGCTATGGGTTCTATTCCCACACTAGGTAGATGAACTGATGACACTGCAGTGCAGCATAAGGGGGGTGCTGCACTCCTGAGTGTGCCATCATTCAGATGAGACATTAAAGTGAGGCTGCATCTCTCTGAGTCGATAGTAGCTCAGGTGGATGCAAAAGATCCCATGGCACCTATAGAAAAGAGTAGGTTTCTTTTTTTCACACAACATAAAAAACATTATTTACATATTTACAAATTGCACATATTTACAGATACATATACACCCATTTATGTTTTTTACTACTAATTTTTGTTATACCTTCATTGTTATTGTTCCATAACTGACCCCCACTTCTAATTTTTTGCAATGTATCTGTCAAAATCCATTTCCCATTGCATATAATCTCTTTGCGAATAACCCATATTAGATAAATTCTTATCTACCCTTTTCATATATTCTTTTTTCTTGTTATTCTAATATCCATGCATAATTATATCTATATTGTTTGGCATTAATATTCTCAATATATGCACACACACATTTTTCCAGAGTTTCACCACACTTTTGCTTTTCAGAAAGACATGCTCTGTTGTTTCTTCCTCCCAACAAGATAAACTCACTCTTTCAAGCTTTATTTTATATGGCATACAGTATTCCCATGTACCTGTTAACGTATTTTTGCAGGTCTCCATAGGAAATGCTAACACTCTACTATCTTAGTGCACCACTTATTTGTTACATTTTTAGCCTTAATCACTTCTTCCTGTATAGTTTCACGTGGATTTAGATTATGTTTCATCACATTAGTATGCCACATCCTTCTGTCTTTCTCTATATCAATTTTTATTTTCCATATTAGTATTTTTTGAAAGTTTTTTAATTTCATAATTAACATACGCTTCCTCTTTTTTTTATTCTCGGAATCTCTCAGAACTTTTTATTAACTTCTCATTCTCTTTTTTTACCCACTTATGTTTAAAGAAGGATAATAAACAACTGGATTTAGTAACACCAGTCCCCCTTTATCTTTACTTATGAAATACACAGCTCTTTTTTCGCTGAGTTTAATCTTGAGCCTTGTATGAAAGAAAGCACCAATTGCTCAATGTCCTTTTTATTTATTTTTTTTTTTTGGGGGGGGGTCTTACAACATTTTTAAATATATGCTAATTTTCCTCTAATACAGAATTTTCCAGAACAACTTTTTCCTGATTGCTAAAGTATACTTCCTTCACAGAAGAAGTTTCTTACATTTCTTTTTACAAACCCACCCATTGTATCATAACAATATAATTTTTCTGCAAGGACACTTTCTTCACTGACAAATGCATATCGCACATTTTCAACATATCACCCAAACCCTTACTTTAATCTTCATTCAGACTCATTACCATTACTTTCAAACATCCATTCAGACAACCCAAAACTTCCCTGAGCCATATTTTGCTCTTAGCAACTACAGCTATATCATTTGTATATGTCAAAACTACAGGAGTCATCACCTCCTTTTATCACATATGTAACATTGTTCATTTTATAAGCTACTTCACTCACTATTGCATTCATTACCGGTGCAAACAATGCTCCACTCATTGGATGCCATTGTCCTATGCCACACTCTGTGCACATTTCTTTATTGAGCCACATAATCAAGAACACACTCAGTCACTCTATTATTTTGATGTTCTGGCATACACAGTCTCCTAATTCTATTACCTAATCCATTCTTCTATATAACATCCCATAAAGCATCATGTCCTTCATCAAGTTCTTTGCTACTGTTAACTACCATAAGTTTCACATCCTCCCTTTTACTTACATTATAATCTACAACTTCTCTCACAACCAATAACAGTTCTTGAAATCCCGTCCCTTTTATACCATATATACTTTATTCCAGAATATCCATCATCTTTCCTTCCATTCTCCTCTGTATTATTCTCCAAAAAAAATATAAGTCATTAACTGCAGTACTTCCCACTATCCACATTCATCTTATAATTTTTCATTTATTGTTTGTATTCCCTTTCCTGTTTTAATATTCTCCCTTTCTTCTGTCACTTCTATCTATATTTTAAAAAGTCTTAAAGACCCACCAGAACTGTATCACCATCTGCTACCCCAAACCCTTCTGGAAATGCATAATAATCAATTTCAGATCCAAGTGCCCCCCCCCTTCAGTACGTCCATTGACTTTTGTTGCCCACAGCTAATTAACAAAATGTTATCATGTCCTGTATTTTTTCCATCTTTCCTTTTCTTTGTATATTTTCCTCTTAAATCATAATTAATGTCTCTACAATTATAATTTTTATGTTAACCACCACAGTCTAATCTTTGATGAAACAGTTTCTCTTATTCCTTGTTAGTATTATATGTATATATATATATATATATATATATATATATATGTGTGTGTGTGTGTGTGTGTGTGTGTGTGTGTGTGTGTGTGTATATATATATATGTGTGTGTGTGTGTGTGTGTGTGTGTGTGTGTGTGTGTGTGTGTGTGTGTGTGTATGTATATACATATATATGTATATATACATATATATATATATATATATATATATATGGGTCTACTTCTTTTGGTTGACAACTCATATGACTGACACTCATTTGGTCGACAGCTCATTTGGTCGACAAACATTCTAGGTGGGGGGCTTCACCCCCCACACCCCCCCAACTATATATAACAACTCCACAGTCGCACAACCGTGGGGAGGGGGACAAATCCCAGGTTTTTGCCTTGAATACTTTTTCTCAGCGAAATGAGCTGTCGACCAAATGAGTGTCAGTTATATGAGTTGTCGACCAAAAGAAGTAGACCCATATATATATATATATATATATATATATATATATATATATATATATATATATATATACATATATAAGTTTACCTTTACATATGTGAAAATCACTCGTACGATTGCTCATATAAGCGAATCATATGCATGAAACACAAAACTGCGACAGTTTCCAATATTTGAAAATCAGCAAATCGAAAAGCAGATTCGCTGATTTTCAAACATGAAAGTCGAATATGAAGTGTAATGAAGTGTAATGCAGGGGGGAAAGCCCCCCTGCACCCCCCATACCCCCTATTTTAATATACTAACTCCGAGATCACACTACAGTGGGGAAAGGGTCCATTTTCCAATCCCCACTATAGAGCAATCCACCCCAAAATGCCGAATCTGCAATGAGCAAATGTCACTGTGCATTCGCTTATTGCACATTGAAAGCATTTTGTGTTCGATGTTTGCAAACTTTGCAAACATCCTTTCGAACATCTGCTGTTCGCCCATGTGCAAAACGCACATATAAAGGTAAACCAAATATATATATATATATATATATATATATATATATATATATATACAGGCATCCAATGCTATAATTCTAGAAACATGTTCTCTCCACCTCACATCCACAGCAGTTAATCTTCCTATCCTTACCAAAGTTGCATGTGGTATTTTCATTGTTCACTTCATAAGTTCCATATTATGTTTTTACCGCATGTTTTTTCTGTTTGCAGTCATTCTAAGCTTGTCAGGAATCTTACATCCTCTAAAAGATTAACATCCGCATTACCATTCCCGTATACCCATCTTTCTTACAGTGTGGGTAATACTGTTCACATTTACTGAAAGCACTGCAAAATTGTTGATTTTCCTTCATGTTTAGGAGAAATCTTTTTAAATTTTTGTTTTCTTATTTTTACTCTTTCCTCACTTGAATATGTTCCTGTGTTTATGCACAAATGATCTTTGAGCCTCATAATTATATTTTTCACTGATTAGAACTTCAAAAAAAATTTAGTATCAGTCCCTTCTTCTCCCATGCTCCCTTCCTGCATGCTCTTTCTCTACTCATTTTCCCTCCATAATCACTTTTGACAATCCATTAAAAAGTGTCCCTTTTTTTACACAACCTGTGTTCAATCACACATCTTTTTGTTGTATGTCCTTTCTCCCCACACTTATTGCATTTTATCTTGTCACAATCATTAATTACATTTTTTTCTTATTTTTACTCTTTCCTCAATTGAACATGTTTTTGTGTTTTAGCACAAATGATCTTTGATCCTCATAATTAAAATTTTCACTGACTAGAACTCCCAAAAAAATTAGTATTAGTCCCTTCTCCCAATCTCACTTCCTACATGCTCTTTCTCTAGTCATTTTTCCCTCTATAATTGCTTTTGACAATCCATTAAAAAGTGTCCCTTTTTTTACAACACGTGTTCAAGCACACATTTTTTGTTGCATGTTCTTTCTCCCCACATTGATTGATTAATTAAATGAGAATTCCCCACAAAATAAAAAAAAAAAATGTTGGCTTAGCAACGTGTCCTAATGTCCCTCTGTGACCAGCCGCAAAAAGATAAAAACAAGTTTTTCATCATGTTCTTTTTTTTCACTTTTCAAAACAGCTTCTGACCTCTACTGATGTCAAATGTTTCTCTCATCTCTAAATTTGATAATATTATAAACAGTTTCACTGAGACCCTTCATGTATTTTACATTGTCTTCTTCTTGTTCATCAGTTTTAAACTGCAAAGTAACATTTAGTTACTACCAGAAATCAAATAATTGTTCCACAGATAAATGTACTTCTTTTTGTTACACAATTCCAGAAATTTCATCATCAGCCCATCAGTTTCAAATGTTTAGTCACAAAAGGTGTCTGTCCTGATACATATTAACAACTTAATTTCATGAGCCTTATAATCCCAGTTACCAAATTGTCCCATATGTAATAGCTATTACAGTGTCATTTTTTGTTATTCATCCAATCTTCTCTTTAAAACAGAATCACTTATGGTTTGCAGCTGCTCTCCTTTTTTGACTGCTTTTACTACTGCATATATTTTAGCCAGTGCATTATCTGCTGCCACAAAGCCAGCCACCTTGAACATTTGTTGCAACTTTCTTAATTTACTTTCTATCACTGTTGCATTCCATGCTTCCATATTACCTGGTTCCTTTTCAAGACAACCTTTTTTGAAGTGCTGAGGATGGTAAGCTGTCATTTCACCCCATGAAACAGAAGAATGGTCACTTGGATCCTAATGCTCCATTTTTTTTTATGGCCCTCCTAACAACAGTTCTGTCACCTGCACTACTTCAACAGACACACATTTACTTTCTTTTCCATGGAAATAGCTAAATGCTGCTCATTTGTAACACCCAACATGCAAGAATCTTTGTTTACATTCTGAAGCTCCACATAGAACATATTTTTCTCCAAATCCTCACTTTCCAACCCCAAACTCTCTATAGCTTTTCTCTTCTCCTCCATGCTGTTGCTTTCTTTAGGCCTCTATCTCACTGTTGTAGAAGCCCTCTGGCATCATCTAACTGCTTCAAAGAGTAAGCATCCTTTATTTGCATGACATATTATTTCCATAGTTACATTTTTACATAGTATTATACATGTTTGCAAAATTTACAAGGCTTTACTCAAACATTTGCTTATTTTTTCCTGATACATTCTATTTTTCACCTTAGTACATTTGAACTGGATCCCCACTCTTTCTTCCATAACCATAATATGATTTTTCTTAATATCATCAATAAGATACATTTTCCATGGAACATAATTTAATTTAATCTCTCATTCCAAATTACTCACATCATATAAAATACATTTTTGACCATTTTTATTTTATATTTTTTATTTATGTTCTTATAATGTCCATAGTCAACCACATCCATGTTTGTCACTACAATTTTTTTAATACTACAATTTTTTTCATTTAATTTTTCCCATAATTTCTATACTCTTTTCTAGTTTAGAAAAACATGCTCTGTGGCTTCTTCTTCACAATAGTACAGACATATTTTCTCACTTCTCTTTTTATAAGGCATATTTCTTTTTCACTGGCAACCTTTTTTTCTTAATCTCCATAAAAAATCCTGACATTTTAATTTATTACTATACAACTTGTATATTTCCTTTAAAGCCATAATCTTTTCTTCTGGTAAATGTTTACATAGGTTGACAGAATAATTTTGTACCATTATATTTTTATACCATGCTTTTTGATCTTCTCTCTGATCAGTCTTTATCCTCCACATTTTTATTTTTTCTTCATAATTTTATATTTATTCAGTGATACATTCTTTTCCTGTCTTGTTTCCTCTTATTATTTTCCCAAAAGTTTCATATTTATACTTAACAGTCTAACTACTACTGTGTAATTTTTTAATTTATCCATCTCATCACTTTATACAGATTTAATGAGGCTGCAAATACTATGTGATTTAATAATCCCAATCCCCCTTCATCTTTCTTCATATATAATGCTCCTCTCTTGACTAGATTTCATCTAGATCCCCATATAAAAGAGAATATGCCTTCTAACATATATTTTGCATGTATTATTGGAATCATGTACACACTAGTCTATATTTTTTACAGACAAAACATTTCTTTCAGTTTCTTTAATAGATGTTCCCATTGTGTTTCACATATTGCTATATTACCAAAATGTATTCCTAATACTGACATTTCTTTCATTGCACATTACTCCTATTTTTATATTATCACCCAAACCTTTAATTTCATCCATATTTAATGTCATAGCTATTTCTTTTAAATAGTCTACCACAGAAAATATGGGTTCTTTCATCTACAAATTATTTTTAGTACTTTTACTATCATCTGCATATGTCACTAAAAACTCAAAACCTGTTTATGTTATATACTTTGCATTCCTTATTTTACTATTCATCACATGTAGTACCATATTCATAACTAAATTAAAAAATAAACCACTTATGGGACAACCTTGTCTTATGGCATTACCCATCCCCATTTCCTTACTTAATGAGACATTACTCAACATTATTTTATTATTGCTATACACTGTCATGCAAACTTGTTTATCTCTGTCACTAAAATTGTATACCTGCATTAATTCCCATAACACCTTATTCTGTATTGATTCAAATGCTTTATTAATATCACCTACACTTAGTTTTGCACCGTTTTTTTTCTATTTAAGATATCATCTACAATTTCTCTATCATCAAAAATTCTTGACATAGCTTTCCTTTCATATCATGTAAAGTTTCTTCCATTATATTTTACATCTTATTTTCCAGTTTTTGTTGAATTATCTTCATGAAAATTGTATAATCTGTATTATTTAATACTATTGGTCTCCAGTTCTTTATATCTTCTTTTTCAACTTTTTTCCAAATAAATTTTAATATTCCACTACACAATTCCTTATAACAAAACATTCATTTAAACATTCATTTAAAATGTACAAGATGTATATTTGCTGCCATTCAATTCCATTTTTATATATATTTCATATCCTATTCCATTCAGGCCTGCTGCTGAATCTATACTGAGTTGTCTAAAGATTTTATCTAATTCATGCATAATAATGTATCTCTCAATTTCATTATTTACTTTATCTGAAAAATGTTTTATTTCTATTTTTTATAACAATCTTTTTTTCTTTAAACATTTCTTTCACATAATGAACTTCAGTTTATTTTATCTGTTGTTCATTTCTTACTATACCCCTTCCTTATTTTTTATCCTTTCATTATACTACTGCCTTCTTTCACAATCTTACCCAAATATGCTAACACTACTTCCTTCTTTCCTTTAAATAAATATCTTTGTTTATACAACAAATTCTTGATATTTCATAATTTTATATAACTATTTTTCTTTATCTTAATTCACTCTCATTTCTAACTTTTCAAAAGCATTTTAATATATTTCTACAAATCTTTCTTTCAATATTCTTCTGTTTTTCCTTTGACATTAAAAATGTTTCTATATTTTTTCTAAATTTACTTTTTAAATGTAATCAGCCATTCCAACAAACTGACATAACATGTTTCATCTTAACAAGATCTCTTCATAATTGTATGATTTATTCTTTTTTCTTTTAATTTTGTTGTTTTTCATTTATACTTTTCATTCCTTTTCTTATCTTTACATGTTCTTTATTTTCATTTATCTCCATCCATATTGCTAACTGTTCTATAAATTCTGTTACATCTGATTCCCATTCTACTATCCTTATGGCTTCAGAAGTTATAAAATAATCTATTTCAGATTTAAGAACACCTCTTGTATATATCAAGAACCTTCTGCTCCAAATAACTAATTTACAACATTTTATAACTTCAACCATTTTTGTTATACCTTTTCTTTCTTTTTCTTTATACTACTTAAATCACATATTAAATCTCCTGTTACTATAATATTCATATTTACTAATACATAAACCAATAACTGTGAAATAAACTCTTTCTTTCTTTCTTTACATATAACATATGCATATAGAGCTAAAAGTCTATAGATTTTATTTCTTACCATCTCGCATAAATAATAGTCAGTTTTCCCATTCTTACTAGTGTTCCTTCTAATATCTTTACTGTTCTATATAATATAATATTGCTATTCCTTAAAGACTTTCATTTTCCAAATCCCATATTATATTTACATCCCATATTGTTTTGTTTGCAATCTTTCTTCCATTATTAAATATCTTATGTTTTCTAATACAATTATATCTATATCACATTTGTTACACCATTCTAAAATTCATATTCTTCTTACTATATTTTAATACTGTTTACATTTACTATAATAATTGTTTTCATTAATTTATGAGAAATCATTTACCCTTTTTAATTTTCATTGCCCATTTCCTTTCTTTTTTCCTTTTAAATTAATTCCTTTAAACTTTATTTTCCTATCTTTCACTCTTCTTCAAATAAAATTATTTTTTTCCTTTTATTATTTTTCAGTTTATATCTTCTTCATCGTGAATTTCGGACTCTTTTACTGTCTCCTATTTATCTTCTTCTTTATTATCTTTTTCTTCTGTCAAATTATCTTCAGTTTCAATTTCCAACTCTTTTTCAGTTTATTTCATATCCTCACCTGTTTTTTACTCCTACTAACCTCTTATTATAGTCCATCCATAAATATCCAGTTTGTTTTAATTTTTAACATTTTAGTTCATGCCTAAGTTGTGTGATTTCTCAAATGATATATTTATCCCAAGAAGAATGCCATTCAGAAAATATCACATACATTGTTGCAGTCACTTTCTGGGATGATTTAGTGGCTATTATATTGCATTAGTTTAAATTTACTGGTATTGGCAAGTTTTTTTATTAAAAAACATGGTGCTTTATATTAAGACAGAACACTTGAAGTTCTTGTTAAGGAGGCTGCAACTACTTGATAATCATTTAAATGTTTGAGTAGTCTATTTAGAGTAGTCTGTCTGCCTTGTTTTTTTTAAATGACTCCACACTATATGCCTATGATTATTTGGGGACTATACTAAATTATACAGATTACATGTAGAGAGGATATCCTGGAGTTGTTTTTGTGGATAAGCACTGGCATGTATATATTTGGGTATCCTATAATATTATAATAATGTTCCAGCTCTTCATTACCGAACCTAGTAGCTTGAAGGAAATGATGAATGAGGTGTTGGCCTCATGTCTAGGAGAATTAGTCAAAAGAAACTTTACTGACTAAGCCAAGTAGCCAAAATAATGACAGATATCAGTTTTGTAGTTTTATTTGATGTCATTTTCTTATGGAGAGGCAACTCTCCACAGACCTGCAAGTAGAAGCTATAGTGCCTAAATATCTACAATTTATTAGAGATAACCCAGGGGTGTCTGAACTTCTGAATAAGAAGAAAAATCCTCTTACAACATTCTTTATCATATAGGTGAATTTTCGGTTTCCTGACCATCTTTCAGTTTTGCTGAATCGATTATGGTAAAGCTTTATACTTCTATGTATGTTACTTATCCCTACTTGTAGTTGTCCCAGCCCAGCTTTACTCTGTCTAAATCTTAATCTGTCTGACTAGGACATTTGATAGTCAGTAAACACCCCCCCCCACCCCCCATTTTTTAGGTAGTATGCCTGTCTTTGGCTTTTAATATGAAAAAATAATGCAGATGGAGCCCAGTTTTCAACAGACAATTTATTTCATTACAACAAGATAGTTCTAATAATCAAGCAGTGTATGTGTGCAGCAAACAGCTGGTATAATGATGAGATGATGTACTGATGTAACACAGGTAGAAAACAAAACATTCTGTTCCCTTCTTTATACAGTTAGTAAGACTCGCATTTGCAGTACAGTGTACGTTTAAGGCTATATCCTCATAACTGGAGTATACTATAATGGTTAAAGTGTTACCATATTGACACAAGGTTCAGGGATTGATGCTCACATTGGTGACTAGGTTTAAAAAGTCTCCCTGGAGTCTTTTACCTAGTAATCACCTATGAACCTATAATGCCACATAAACATATTTCTCTACCTCTTAGCACAATAAATGTGGTCAAAATGGGGACAAAGTGTGAAAAAATAAGGATAGTTTTAAAATATTACTATTACAATCTTAGAAAGTTGATCAGATAGCAGGATTTGCATTAGCATGAATTGTGAGAAGTGTGTGAAGTCTGAAACTCAAATTTGTGTCATTATTTACTGAATTCAGTCCTCAATAATTTGCCAGAAAACTAAAATTATATGAAGAATAATCTAAAAATATAAAGCAAAAATCTGGGCATTCTGTAAAAACCTCATGATTTGAGAGGTATACACATAAAAGAAATCCATTTCAGAGAAGGAAAATAAAAATCTTACACAATTGGCAGATACAGCAACAAGATTTTAAAATATAACACTATAAAAAGAAGTGAGATGAGGACTTGGATGGGACAGCATATTTTACTGCCTCCATGCAATCTATATAATTCGGACTTAAGCTTGAAAAACAGTGGGGAAAAAAAAACTTCATGAGAATAAAAGAAAATAATTTGAGGATGCTAAACAGATAACTTGGGGAGGGGGAGACACCATGATTAGAACAGCCTTTTAGGGAAGGAAGTGCACTTTGTGTGAATGTTGTTTGGGATGGTGTCAATAACCACCTCAGTATTCAGCGTGTGAGAAGCAGGATAGTTCCCTTCATGTATGGAAGAAGAAAAATATTATGGAGGGAAATGAGGAGAGACAGAGTGTGCATACAGTGGTAACTTTGGTACTGGCATTGTGTTTGGGATAACAAAGTCTAATCCTCACTGAGCATGACTAAGGAATAGGTAAGGTTATGTTTGGTAGTTAAGTTGTTATGTCACTTAAGGATTAAATATAAATTATTTACATAATTTGAACTGCTTTCATTATGAGAAGGCTTTTGTTAGCTTCCTGGATGACTATTCTTTCAGACCTCCTACACATTCATAAGTCCAAATACACCTGTTTCTTGCAAAATAAATAGAATATAGTTTTGGGATAAGTATATATCTCAGAGAATGCTGCTTCTATGAAACAGTCTTCAATGTCACATGAAGCAAAGTGCTGGTTATAGTCTTTTCAAACGTAATTCAGATAAATGGATGGATAACCTCAAATTCACCCTTGATTTAGCACCCCTGTCCTTCATGGATGAGGCAACATGTAAATGCCCTAACATATCCCTGCCCAGCCTCTGTCTCTGTCATTCATGCACTAAATTTAAGGCTAGGCTTCTTAAGATCCTTGCAGATTGGTCACCAAGCAACTGCCTATGTACCGAAGTAAAATAGAACAACACGTATCCTACCTAATATTGTGTAATTAAAATATGACTTTACACAGTATAACAAAGACAAGTAAGAGTGCCCTTATAGAGCACTACCTTGGGCTGTCTTAATATAAAACAAAACATTTCACTTTGCTGTCAGTGTCCTTTTTTCTGAATGTCATTTTAATAATCACTACAATCAAGGGAAAGAGAGAGTGAGAATAGGAAATGCTTTAAAGAAGTACACAGTTTTAACTTAAGTACATATCCGGTATTGCACAACTTAGGTTTAATAAAACAACAAATAAAGGAAAAAACCACACTGAAATCCAAAATAAATGTAAAAGTTAGCGCTTTCGTTTACTGTATTAAGCAAACTTCATCAGACCTAAACTTAGGTTTAGATATGTATATATCCCACTCAAATAATTTCAGTATATTCAGTCTGAAACAAAAGTGCATGTTGCCAGAATGACTTTCAAGGTAAGGTCACGTAACTTCATATACCACCGTTTCACTCGTTGACAATATAAAATCTATTGTCAATAAACCACTGGAATATAGCACACCTCGGTCTCTATCAGGTTTCCTCTGCTACAGTCACCTCCACTTTTCTTCATGGCTTGAACTGTGCCTGAACAAGGCTCACAAAATGCTGTACTTGCATAGCCAAATGAATGAATGAATGTATAAATAAGGTAATAATGCAAGAGACAAGGAAGCAAGACATGCCTGGGGAACCTCATGTCACGGATGAGCAGACAATGATAGTGGTCTAAATCCATTTACCTCCCAGAATTAGACCATCCATCACACTGCACACTGCCCTGCAGTTATTTACATTCCACTTATGTACAATAACTACATAGATGACAGTGCTTCACATGCAGCAAATATAATTAATAAAAATAGCTGATATCATTATTTTAAAACAGCATACACATGAAGTATAAATGGGATAGAATAAAGAACTGTAAGTCTGTTTTCAGCATGCAATTTTTTATTTTTATTTTCTCCTTCCTGCTAGTTCATTACATGTAATTTTACCACACTCAGATCTGGATTATCCCAAATTACATTACAGTTAATTATACTAAAAACAAATGTTTATATATTTTTTTTTATAATTCACACCCAAACTTAATCTAGCTCAAAGCCAGTGGCAATGTCCTTTTGATACATTTATTGAACCTAACTCTGGTTTATGCAATGGCTACTTATTCATTCTTTCTTTCTCCTGAAAATCCAGTGCATAGTTTTTAATTATGTTTAACATGTTACTGCAGGCAAATTCCTCAGCTTTGCGATATCTCTATTTTCATATTCATTCACTTATATTAATAGGTCCTCCTTATTGACTGATTTTAAAGTATGGCAAGGCATTTAAGCCTGAACATACCAAGAAAAAGGCCATTTATTAACTGAGCATTCATTCCAGATTTAAGGGTACTATAAAGTTACAATAACTCTCTCAATCACAATCATGTGGGTGTGTGTGTGTGCCCTGTATCTCTCTCTCTCTTTCTGTCTATGTATCTATCTATATATATATATATATATATATATATATATATATATATTGGTACTAGGCTATTGGCCCAAGGGCCGAAGTAACCTAGCCAACAAGGTTCATTGTCTTATGCCACCTAAGAAAATTATTTTCCTGTGCCACCATCGAGCAGAGCCACAGAATTGATCCCCAGGGTGTATTTCCTATTTCCCATCACTGATAAAGGTTTTTCTTGAAGAGTGCTAATGAGGACCTTTGCTTGACATAGATGGGTAGCTTGTTCCAGAATATGGGAAGTCTCTGGGACAGGAATCTATCCCTCCAGCATGTCTTGTTCATTGTGGTGACAAGGTTTAGGTCCCTAGAGCATGTAGCTCAGAGGGATTGGGATTTCTTTAGGTGTAGCTTGTCTGGGTTTGATATAGCTTTATATGTTAGGCAGAGATCACCTCAGAGTAGGCAATATGCTATGGAGTAAAGCTGGAGGTTTCTGAGACGGTCAGTGTAGGGCATCTGTTTGAGACCAGAGATCCTCTTTGTGAGGTACTTCTGTGGCCTTTCTAGCTGCTGCAGATGTCTTGTGATGTACATTCCAAAAGGGCCGTTGTACTCTATAATGGGTCTAATGAGTGTCGAGTAGAGGGGAACAATGACCTCTTTATTCCTGGATGAGAACCCTTTTGTGATGAGGTGTGCCATGTAGAAGGACTTCCTGACTACTGTGGTGATGTGATTATCCAAGGAGAGACTACTGTCCACCTGGGTCCCAAGGTCTATTATCACACATTCAGTGTTAAGTAGACTGCTGCCTATGTGGTGGTTCATGGGTACAGAGTTTTTACCAAAGGGGATAACAATGCACTTTTTGGAATTGAGCTTGAAGCCATGGCTCTGACACCAGGCATCTGTCTCAGTGAGGCCCTTCTATAGGATGTCCACATCATTTGAGGACTCGACTATGGCTCCTAGTTTGCAGTCATCTGTGAACTTCATTAACCAGAGGACTTCTGTGTTAGCCTGTACTTCAGAGAAGTAGATACCAAAAGGGAGAGGTCCCTGGACTGAACCCTATGGTACTCCACTTGTCACTGGTTTGAAGTCAGATTTAGAGTCTGCAACTTTTACAGTGAGGGTTCTGTCAGTGAGCCAGTTGGCAACCCATCTTGTGATGTAGGGATTTATACCTAGTTTTGTCAGTTTAACTATAATTCCAGAATGGGGGATGGTGTTGAAAGCCTTGGTGAGGTCAAGATAGGCTGTCTGAACCACCTTACCCTCATTTACGGCTTTGGTGACTGCCTCAAAGAAGTCGATCAGGTTCGGCAGGCATGATCTGCCTTTCACAAACCCGAACTGGGTGGGGTCCAGAGTTTGGAGGTTACCAATGTCTTTATCTATGTCTATGTGTTCTATGATGATACGTTCCACGGCCTTGCAGACCAGGCTCATCAGGCTAATAGGGCAATAGTTCCCGAGTCAGTGTTGCCTCCCCCTTTGTGGATATATATATATAGATATATATATATATATATATATATATATATATATATATATATCTATATATATATATATATATATATATATATATATATATATATATATATATATATATATATAATATATTAGAATATATATATATATATATATATATATATATATATATATAAATATATGAATATATATTTTTTTAAATAAACATCAATAGATATCAATAGATAAGGTTTATATACATCACAGCATGGTCAGGGTTTCTGAGACAGAGGCACGGTTGTTGTGACCTGTTGAGTATCATTGATACCAGTGCTACTTAGGTCGGAATGGAAAGGTTGCAGAAAACTTGATTCCATACCCACACTTGTTTGGTGTGCCAGATTACAACCTTTCTTTAAAGTCATACTCATTAACAGTATTTACTATATAAGCCTATGGACTTGTAAATGGGGGGATTTGTACAGATGGGTCTGGTAAAAAAAAAAAAACTCAGATCACATCAAATATAGTCATGCATATTTTTTTTTCAAATAAATTGATGGGCCCCCCTGTTGCCTGTCACCATCAGCCACCCCATATGACCTATTGACCCATTCATTCCATATTTAGTCTAAGAGCTAAATATGGCCCCCCCTGCTGCCTGTCACCATCATCCACCCCATATGACCTATTGACCCATTCATTCCATATTTAGTCTTAAGAGCTAAATATGGGGCCCCCTGCTGCCTGTCACCATCAGCCACCCCATATGACCTATTGACCCATTCATTCCATATTTAGTCTAACAGCTGATCTGCCAGTTTATTTCTCAGAGGAGAAAGAGCTAGTCTGGTATTGGAAGCCATCATTCATGATGCTATCATGGCAAATTTTCATTTGTATCTAATTTTCCCATCCCTACGGCAGCCAGCAGGGCAGTACAAAATAATGGGCACTGGACTTGTGCATACCCTAACCCACTTTCAGCTTATAAGTATCCCACCGCATCCTGACTGCTGCTGGCATCTGTCATGCACTGCTGTTATACATAGTTCTGTTAGAAGCTGTTGCAGCTGTAGCATTTGCTATATAGGTTCATAGGTTCATAGGTTCATACTAGGCTATCTGCCCTAGGACATTTATAAGCCTAGCCAGAGTATGTGTGGCTTTCACCACCCCTTAGGATGAGAATACTATACCCATTAGTTTGCTGTGCCTCTGTCCAGCAGTGATACAGAGATGATTCCCGGGGTAAACCTACGATCACCCATCCACTCGTCAAGATTTCTCTTGAACAGAGTCAGTGAGGGGCTCTGCCTTACATGGACTGGGATTTTGTTCCATAGTGTAGGGAGTCTCTGGGTGATGAATCTGTCCCTCCAGCATGTCCTATTTATATCCGTGTTGAGGTTTAAGTCTCTTGCTCTCGTGGCTCTGGTGGATTTGGATTTTTTGAGGTGGAGCATGTCCATTAATTCCGGGTTGGACATGGCCTTGTATGTCAGGCACAGATCACCTCTGAGCAGACGGTATGCGACTGAATAGAGCTGGAGTTTCTTCAGTCGGGCATCATATGACATATGTTTGAGCCCCTTTATCCTTTTGGTGAGGAACTTTTGGGGTCTTTCCAACTGCTGCAGGTGTCGGGTAAGGTACATTCGAATGGGGCGTTGTACTCAATCATTGGTCTGATAAGTGAAGAGTACAGGGGTACAATGACCTCTCCTGATCTGGATGTGAATCCCTTCATGATCAGGTGGGCAATGTAGAAGGTCTTCCTAACCACTTTGGCAATGTGAGTGTCAAAAGAGAGGTTACTGTCAACTTGGGTCCCCAGGTCCCTGATAACTTCTTCCGTGTTTAATGGATTACCACCTATGTGGTAATTAGGGGTTACCTTGTTTTTCCCAAAGGGTATGACTATACATTTTTTGGCATTTAGCTTAAGGCCATGGCTCTGGCACCAGTTATCCATTTCTATGAGACCTTTCTGGAGGATGTCTGTGTCTGATGGAGTGTCAATTATGGTGCCCAGTTTGCAGTCATCTGCAAATTTTGTCAGCCACAATCCTCCTATGTTTGCCTGCACTTCAGAAAAATAAATGCCGAACAAGAGGGGGCCCAGGACTGAGCCCTGTGGGACACTGCTCATGACCGGCTTAGAGTCTGACATGGCACCAGCAACTCTAACCCTGTGTGTTCTGTCCTTGAGCCAGTTTGCAACCCATCTTGTGACATATGGGTTTACATCTAAGCTGGTGAGCTTTTCTATGATGCCCGAGTGGGGTATTGTGTCGAACGCTTTTGCTAGGTCAAGGTAGGCTGTGTGAACTGCCTTACCCTCATCAATGGCCTTAGTGACTGTTTCGAAAAAGTCGACCAAGTTCAAGAGGCAGGATCTGCCCTTGACAAAGCCAAATTGGGTAGGATCCAGTGTCTGTAGGTCCCCAATGTCTTTATTTATGAGTTCCATTATGATCCTCTCCATAGCTTTGCAGACAAGGCTCGTCAAGCTTATGGGATGGTAATTTCCAGGGTCCGTAGAAGCACCGCCTTTGTAGAGTGGGACCACAGTTGCTGTACGCCATTCTTTGGGTACGTATCCTGTAGTAAGGCTAAGATTAAACAGCAGCCTTATGTGTGAGTTTAGTTCCTCATTGAGTTCGTGTAGCACACAGCCAGGGACACCGTCCGGTCCCATTGATGCTGTGTTTTTTGCTTTAGAGAGAGCAGCTCTCACCTGGGCATCTGAGATGTTTGGGAGGCTAGACTCTGGTGGGATAGATATTTCTCCTTTTGGGGGGGAGGGAGGGGAGAAATTTGCACTGAACCTGTCTGCCAGTATGTTGGCAATGTCTGTGGGTTCAGTGATTTTTTATCATTTTGGACTAATTCTGAGCATATCTGGGAGTTTCCACCCAGGTTTCTAACATAGCTAAAGAAGGCTTTATGATTGTCTTTTGTGTCATTAGCGATTTTTCTCTCAAAGTTGGCCTTGGATGATTTTATGAGTGATCGTAGTTTTTGCTAGTATTGATCAGAGATACCTTCCCTTTTAGGGATTTTGCTCTGTCATGTAGTAGCTTTCTCCTCTTGTTGTAGAGTTTGTTTATGGCTGGTGTCCACCAGACCGGGCGCCTGCCTTTGGTGGAAAGGGTCTTGATTTTATTAGGGATTGCTTGATCCATACATTCCTGGAGGTGCTCGTAGAAGGCATTTGTAAGGGTTTCAGCAGCGTGGGTTGTGGTTTCCACTGGCTTGGCGCCTTGAAGGATACCACTCCAGTCTTAAGAAGTGTGAAGTTTGCTTTTGAGAAGTTCTTCACTGTGGTCTTTTTTGCTGGGGGTGGGGGCGGGATGTGGATCTCCAGTGAGATTAATTTATGGTCTGATCTCACCAATGAGGGATATACTTCCGGTGTGGAGCATTTTGTCCCCATGTTTGTGATGATCAGGTCTAGTATATTTTCTCCTCTTGTGGGAATGGTGACTAGTTGTTCCATAGCATTTGAGTTTATGAACTCAAGGAACCTTTGGGCTAGGGTGTTGGGGCTTGAGTAATGTTCCCAGTCTATGTTTGGGTAGTTGAAGTTACCCAATATGATGGTGTTTGGAGAGACATTCATACTCTCCAGTGTCTTCAGGAAGGCTGTGTGGGTTACCAGAGTTTGAGAAGGTGGTCTGTAGCATGTTACAAACTGTAGGGCAGTTTTACCTATGGTTAATTGCACCTGGATGGTCTCCGATGCTTCGTGCGTTGCCACTAACCTGGAGGTGTGGGTATCCTTTATGAATATGGATACTCCCCCTCCGTCTGTGGTTCGGTCCGGATTTTGGGGCCGGAACGCATGATATGAGGTATAACCTGATAGTGCTGGGGTGCTCTCAGGAGCCTTGAACCAGGTTTCAGTCACAGCACAGACATCGATGTTCTCCATACTGAGGAGGGCTTCGAGGGCATGCATCTTGAGGTTTAGACTTCTGGCATTGAGCAGTATTACCCTTAGTTTTTCTCCATTTTTGTTTTCTAGGGCGGTAGGTTTATCATTTGAGCCTTGCCTAAAAAAGGCACTATGGGGGTGGCAAGAGCCTTTGCCAATATCCGGAAGCCCAGGGGTGACAGGTGCAAGCCGTCCCTTGCGAAGCAGCGTGGCTTGTCAAGCATGTCACCCCAGGCAGACAGACATTGGATCCCCTTAGAATGATACCAGTAATTAAGCCAATTATTAAAGCTGATCATTTTGTCTCTGTATTGTGGCATCATTCTTGGTGAGGGTAGGATACTGCTCAGGGTCAGGGTCATACCGGCCTGGGCTACATAATCTGAGAGCTCCTCTGTGTCTCTTTTCATGTAGTCCAGGGAGGTACGTCTCAGGTCGTTCACACCGGCATGGACAATGACTGAGTCATACTTGTACTTGCTGTGGAGTGACCTGAGTGCTTGTGTTATGTGGCGGATTCTAGCGCCTGACAGGCAGCTTACTGTGATCTTTTCCTTGTTCAGTCTGGTGAGTGGGACGTCAGTGTGTCTGACTATGGAGTCACCTATAACAAGTGTGTCTGGCATTGTGTTTGGCCTTAAGGGCTGTGACTGTTTAGCACACTGACTTTGAGAACTATGTGTTGCATGTCTTATGTCTTGAGGTGGCAGTTGCTTGGGTGTCTGCTTTGGAGGCCTCTGTAGTTTTGGTAGATTTGTGATCAGTGCCTCCGAGTATGTCGTTGTGTGTTTATGTGTTTGTTTTGCAGTTGTGATAGTTCTATGTGAAACTGGGTTTGTGGTGTGCGTGGTTTCCTTCTCCTCCTGTCTGGTCTTGCCAGTCCTGAGTTGAGAGAGCTCAGCCTCCAGTTTGGCTATATAGTTGCATCTCTCACATGTATTTGTGTTTTGTGGGAGAAGGAGTGGGTTGTCTGTGTACATGAGGCAATTGTAACATTGCCTCAAGATGCCCAGATTTACCAGCTGAACAGGAGAGGAGGCTAGCAACTGACCCTTCGACATGCTAGAAAAAGTTTGCTGTGTAACTGAGTCAGAAGGGACCTATAGGGAAATGGGTACTCAAGGGGATTCTAGGCTAATGTAGTACTTTGTTTAGTATACAAGTACTTTGCCTATATAAAAATGCTTTAGGAGCAAGTGCTGAGCTTTACCTATATAAAAATGCTTTAGGAGCAAGTGCTGAGCTTTTGAGATAGAGAATAGACTGTTTAGATTAAGTTCTAAGGGAAAAACTGAAAAGCAGACTTTACGGAGCCAGAAATAGTTTAACCTTGTTTAACCGGTGCTGCCTAATCCCTTCTGGAAGGAGGAGAACAGCTAACAAAAGTCACTGAATCCCGTCCTCTCCTTCCACCTCCTCCAGATCCTGATACTGGACAAACTCAAACCATCTGGCATTTTGGCTGGGGTTTATCACTCGATGCCACAGAGCTATGAGTCATGTAACTATATGTTGGTGCATGCTGGTTTCCTAACATTACCCCTAAAAGTCCATTTTAGTTGATAAAGCAAACCATCATCTGAAACAAGTATATTCTGTAAAAAAAAAACTTCTGAATAGAAACATTTTACTGCAGTTTGCATTAAGCAGACGTAAAACTTAGATAAATTCCTATTTCATTTTAGATTCATAGATTATTTCTAGGCTAATGAGCCAATCAAATGAAGGCACAATAGGGCTTACAATAGCAATTTAAAGCCCAGAAGGGCATGGGCTATCCTCTCCTGTCACCATCTATTTCCTTTTGTAAAATAATTGGTTTGAAACCCAAGTGATTAAACTAGAACAAAAACCCTTAGAATAACAGGTACCATAAGTCTTTGAGAGCAATTCCCAACTCAGAAGGGTGGGGTGGGGGGTGGGGGTACCCAATCCTCCCACAATTGTACAGAGCACAGAACTTCTTAATGAAAAAATAACTGGTTTAGAGCCCAAGAGCTTAAATCAGAATGAAGACACTTTTAGAATAACAGGTACAATAAGCCTTCAACCAGCAATTCCAAACTCAGAAGGTTATAAGGTACCTTTCCAGCCACAAGAGTATCAACCACACACTTTCTTTATGTAAGGTAACTAGTTTGGAGCCCTAGTGCTTAAATCAGAATGTAGGGGTTAGTATAATAGTTACAATGTAATAAGGCTACTAACAAGCAGTAATAAATGTGTCAGCTTAAATGCAACCGAACACTTTAAGAATGTGCAGCAAAAAGTGAAATAAACTCAGAAGAAGCAGTGAAGCACAAATACAATAAAAGCAGATGAAGAAAGTGCATTTTTTAGTAAGTGGGAAGGTAGGAAACAGAAGATGATTCAAATTTAAGAGTCTAAAGGGGAGAGCTTTCCTAGTGCTCAGTAGAATGAGCTGAAGAGATGAGACTGGGAGGAGTATCCATAAATCAGATTTATAGTAAGGGTTGACAACTCAAAAGTCACAAAGTTTAAAAGCACAGCAGCAGGGTGGGAAAAATCAAATGCAGACAGAGCTCAGCAGCAGTCAGGTAAAGAATAGCAAATCAAATAAGCACTACAGCTAAATAAAGATTCCACTAAATATTTGTAATTAAATGATGAATGATATTTCACAGCTCCTCTCACTAATTAGCTAGATATTATCCACTGTTTGCAAAATAATTCTTTTCTAACTGACCACAGCCAAGACCTCTTAAAACAAAATGCAATATAAAAAAAGAGAAACAGCCAAACCTTAAACGAATAACTCCAGTCCAAAATCAAAGGCAGAGATCAGCAATAATCAGAGTGCAGCAAGTCTAATAAGCAATTCTATTACACTATAATGTGAAGTGGTAGTATAAAATGAAGGCAAACCCACTGCAAAGACAAAGTTTCATTCCAGGTAATTTTTTTCAGCATCACTAATTAAAAATATATTCTGAAAAAATAAAAAATAATATTTGATAAGAAGCCCGTATATTTTCTGTTAATTCTCAACATACATTGCCACAAATTTTGCTGCCCACACTTCCTAGCTGTAATATGTAAAGTCTGGTTTCCAAAGGCAAGTCAAACATTCAATGAAAAAAAAAAACAATCTCAGACCAGTAGTATTAAAGCCAAAAGCATGCTTTTTTGTAAAACAATCTACTTTTGAATTCATAAATATCTACACATGTACGCTTTCTTACTGATCCTTCCATCTGCTTGCCTCCATTGCAAAACTCCAGATTAAATGCAGTCTCATCTGTTGTACAACCCATCACTTTTACACCTCTGCAACAGTGTTTCCAGCAGTGTGAAAGTACTTTTGCTGTCATAAAGTGTTATTAAACTTAATTGGTGGCTTTCTTTTCCCTGAAGATGTTGCTATGTATAATTAGAAGGAATGTGACCCCTATCCCCCCAACAAAAAGTTCTGAATCTGTGTTAATTGCTTGTCAGAAGTTGAAAATCTGTCCTTTAGGACAATCTTTGTATGGTGTAATAAAACTACAGTATTTTACCATAAATTTTTGTCTAAAAAACAGCTATACCATTGGTCTTCATTAGTTAATTACATGGCACATAGTTGTTATCATATCGATTTATATCCAATAATTATACTTAGATGTGCAAGAGTGAAACTTGAGCACTTGTAATTATTTGTGTATGTATCAAGAGTAATAATTTAATGGAAAGCTTGTTAAGGTAGATTTTTTCTTTACAGTACAAAAAGTTTTTGTATTTTTTATCTTTGCATTGCATGTTTTTTCTACCTTTCACTTTTTAGATGTGTCTAATTGAATATGTATATTTTCTCTAGAATGGCTATAGTTAGTTATAATATAGTTAGTTGTTGATCAGAATTCCTTTGTTTGAAGTTCATCACTTTTGACTTTTATGTATTCTTTCATTTGTTTTATTTATTTCCATGTACTTTCATTCTTATAATTGTACTGGAACTTGCAGCACTACAAATGATACTTTGCTGCTTGGCTTTTGATTAGCATAGTGCCTTAACAAGTATTGCTGGCAAAGCAGTACAAAAATCCTGTAATCCAATGTTTTTTCACATAACATATTGCATTACAATCGAGTCGTCAACATTCATTTTATCACAAGCTTTTTCTCTTCAGTTGTTAAATGGTTTTCCTTTTCTGTGTGAATTTTTTTTTCCAGTTTTGTGTTCACATGTGTTCAAATTTAGCAACAGTTGGAATAGATGTAAACCCTGTCTTTGTGGCACAGATGCATAAAGCCCTTTGTTTGACTTAAATGATCCACGTTCTGCTAGTGGCACAGGCAGTAGAACAACCACGTGTGGGGTTCGAGAGTGAGAAGCTGCTGCTGCTGCCTTATTACATGTTCTAGCAGGTATGCTGCTGCCCTTCCTAATGCTGTACTGACAGCCAGCAGAGGCTTTGGTGCTCACCAGCTGCAGCTGCAAGGTGTCAAGGGCGTCCGTGCATGCCTGCCAGGCAGCATATGGTATAGCTATAAATGGGCATAAACAGTTGGAAGTGGGCAAGAGTAGCAAGCAGATTTACAGGATTAAGTGTTACCTTATGGACCCATCAACATTACTGGAGTCAGGAAGTTAGTGCAGCACAAGAAGCTCTGATGGGTACCAGGATTCCAAACTTCTATGTCCAGCTGTCTAAACTTGAAAGAAACAAATGGTCCAATTAGTCATGGGAGGATAGACTGCTGGTAGCAAATGTGACAAAAAAAAGAGAGAGAATTTAAAAAAAATAAGTTGATTACATCTGGAAAAAATCTGCTGTCTTGGTATTTGCAAATAGCCACTTTGTTACTATAAAGCCATCCATATATCCATCCATCCATCCATCCATCCATCCATCCATCCATCCATCCATCCATCCATCCATCCACAACCATTTTTGCACATGGAATCAGGGTGTCACTTCAGCAGTGACAATCATCTCAAACCAAGGTTTACATCACCAGGTGGCTAGCCTTGGCACAGTAATTCATTGGTACCACTCACGCACACTCACACAATCACCTATGGTCAGTTTAGAGTTTCCAATCCAACTACTGCATGTCTTTGAAATGTGGGAGGAAACCAGAGCACCTGGAGGAAAACCAACATGAGCACATGGAGGACATGCAGACTCCACACAGAAGCCACCCCAGCTGAGAATAAAACTGCATAACATCTTGCTGTGAGGCGATAACACCAACCGCTGCACCACCTGGGCCACCTTCATTACTGTAAATATGAATCACAAATTTAAAGACGTACTGACAAGTCATATACAGAACAAATGGCAGCCATGTGCTTAACACAGCTAGTTTGTCTATGATAAAATTGGTTTCCAAACAATGAGAACATTTTCAATACTATTTATATATTTTAAAGTAGTTGAGCTTGGTGGTCTGATAAATGCATTGAAACTCAGTTGCATTTGCTGATTCTTTACTTTTCCATTTCATTTGTATTTTCATTATTTCATAGATATTTACTAGGCATGTAGTCCAAAAGACTACTGAGAAGCCTAGCCCAATTCCTCAATTGTGCCAGTGCACTGACTGATTAAATGACTTGCTCAAGGCCACACAGTTGGAAAAATGAAGACAGAAGTAATCAAACTCTGTTCCACAGGAGCAATGCATTAATAGCTCTTCACCTCAATCCTTTGTGCTAACAGCCAAATGGATGCAGGAAAATAAAATAGTTAAATTCCACAATTTTTATTTATGTCTCTTCATCTTTCACTGCAGCTTCATATAGCAGATTCGGACATTTATAGATGTCAGCCTTAGCTCTGATGAAAATCTTACCAAACTATTTGGAAAGGATTTCTACAGAAACGTATTGAATACTAAAAGAAATATCAGGATGATCAATAGAAATAGGTTTCCCATGGCATGTCACTCTGATATGAGCTGTTTTAGAGTAGAGGGAACCATGTATAATATATTAAAGGAAAAGCCTTGTAACTCTATGAAGCAAGAATAAAGTATTTCTCATAAACTGCAATGGGGACTACAGAATTTAAGTTGCACAAATAAGTTAAGGGAGCTGTCACTGTACTCAGTGTCATATGGGACCCCAGAAGTGACATGCTCCTGTTCTTTAGTGGATTTTTTTAACCAAATTCCTTTGGAAATACTATGCATGTGGAACACATAACTCATAGGAATGACTGCATTTTTGTTAAGTTGCTATTAATTCTAAATAAACAGCAGGAAAAAATGTGACTGGTGTATGAAAAAGTGCCTATGGAAAAGTACTACTCCCTGTTAAAAAGAGCCCATTACTGTCAAATGTAGACGATATTTAAATGATTCTTATCAGCAATAAGAAATAGAGACTTTAAGTTCTGTCAGTTAAATGTCTTAAATATCAGTAGATCACACACTTGATATTAAAAGCAGTGAAATTACAGGCTATGAGAATACCTCTCAACCATACCGAATTACTCAGTTTTTATTAAGTTTTGGGGTCCAAATAAAGGAGTGCCACGATTCCCAAGTGGCACCCTTTCATTTCCAATTTTTTAAATACCATACTGTGAGAGCTGACGCCATCAACAAGGAGCTCAAGTTATCATTTCTGGCTGGTGGTCTGGCTGCAAATGCGAGCGGGAAGAGCCGTTCATTTGAAACAGGGAAGTAACTTGCTCGTTTTGGATTACCAGCAGCACTCCATTCATTTTTTAATGTGGACGCTCGTTTTGGATTATTAACAGCAGTGTGTGTGTGTGTGTGTGTGTGTGTGTGTGTGTGTGTGTGTGTGTGTGTGTGTGTGTGTGTGTGTGTGTGTGTGTGTGTGTGTGTGTGTGTCTGTGTGTGTGGTGTCTGTGTGTGTGTGTGTGTGTGTCTGTGTGTGCCTGTGTGTGCCTGTGTGTGCCTGTGTGTGTGTGTGTGTGTGTGTGTGTGTGTGTGTGTGTGTGTGTGTGTGTGTGTGTGTGTGTCTGTGTGTGTGTCTGTGTGTCTGTGTGTGTCTGTGTGTGTCTGTGTGTGTGTGTGTGTGTGTGTGTGTGTGTGTGTGTGTGTGTGTGTGTGTGTGTAAATGCCCCCATGTAATGCACCTACCTTCAGTACAGGGTAAAAAGAGCCTGAAGTCTCTAGCCACCACCATTTCTGAGCTTTGTCCAGATTTGTTGTGCTAAGAGTTGAGAAGAGCTATGGCGGGAAGTGAGAACAGAATTTGTATTCCCCCATTATTGGTTTTGTTGTTTGTCCAGGTTTTTTGTGCTAAGAGTTGAGAGCTATGATGAGTGAGAAGTGAGAACTGAATTTGTATTCCCCCATATTGGCTCTATCCAAGTTTTTTGTGCTAAGAGGTTGAGAGCTATGGTGAGAAGTGAGAACTGAATTCACTAAATGATAGCCATTAAGTTTCAGTCTTCCTATTTTTTAGGAAACTGCTGATTTGGCATAGTGGTATGTTGCTATGGCTGTAGTGAGTAAGGTCCTGGGTTCAAGACTTGCTAGTGACATGCATGGTAGTAACAACATTTTATTCTAGCAACTTTCCAAAATTATACAAGCAATGTTTAAAATGTGTCCCTGGTTTTTTACCTTTTGCCCCCCCCCCCCACCAAAAAAACTGAACTTGAAAATAAGTGCGAGAAGCTGTGCAAGATGCCTATGGCTTACACTACTGTCATTCTATTTATAGTGTGGGTGTGGAAGTAGACTTTTATGATGGAAATGTTCTGAATTGGGCAGTTTTATCATTATTGCTTCATGCATTTTGTTTTGTTGCTTATAGTACAGCCTACTGGAAAATTTTTCAAACAATAAATTTAAAATGCGCTCTAACAAGTGTGTGGTATTATACAAGGAATATAACTTAATAATGTCAGGAAGGTGTATCAAAGAAAAGAACACATATATGTTTCTTGTTTTGTGTGCAAGGAGCCAATGATTTGAAAACGGCCCAAAGGTAATCTTTATCCACCATGGGCCAGATGCATTTTCTTTGGCTGTGGTGTGGGTTTCAATGCTATTTCAATGAATGTGAGTTTCAAGGGCAGAGAAGTTTTAATGCCAAGTCTATTTTCATTGCGACAGTGTTGCTTTGTTTAGCAGATGTCAAAATAAAATCCAAATAATCATTGTAGAAGTAAAGCAGTATGCACACATTAGTGTTTATGGTTAATGGAGCAAAATCGCCAGGTAATGGGACATTGGAATGGCTGCAGGGGGTCAGTGGTGTCATATTTTGGTTGTCCTTCAGTTTGCATTTGAAAGTTGATGCCCCACAATTCCATTGGAGTGGGTGGGATTACATAAGTATATATGCAAATTAGATGTTAATCAGCATACAGATTTGTACCTATTTTTCATGGGCCTTGTCTAGATTTTTGATGTTTCCAGGTTGAGAGGTATAGCTATGAGCATGAGACATTTTGGGGTAAAGCAAATGTGATGACCAGTACTGTTTGTTACATTTCATGTCACACATTGCACTGGGCTTAGCAATAAGTCTGGTCTAGTTTGTGGATGATACTAAGATTAGAAGAGTGTATATGGATGAAGGCATCTGTCTCGATGAAAAATGAACGCATCCTTAAGGGTGGAGGAATGACTTATAGATGCAATTTACTGCTAAAATCTGTAAAGTTATATGCCCTGATTGAGAACCAAAAAATAAAATGCACTTATGATGGTTCACCCCCATACCACTCAACCTTTTAGCTGAAGAAACTGGACAAAGTCAAAAATAATTGAGGGACAAAGTCCTAAAAATAAAGACATATTTTAAACATTGCTCTTATAAACGAAGCAAATTGCTAGAATAATAGAGTTTGCATTGGTACACACATTCTGAAGGATATGAAGTCTGAAACTCAAATGTGTGTAATTTTTTGGGGACTTCAATCTTCAATGATTTTCTAGAAAACCTAAAATTTTATGAGAATTAGACCAAAATTTTCAGGCAAAAATCTGGACATTCTGCAAAAATCTTGATGGTTGAAAATTATGGTTCACCTTAGATATGTCAGAAAAGGGAAAGAAAAATGAAATAGGTCTTACAATTATATTATCCTGGAACTGGACTCTAAAATACAAAATACTTTTGGCAAAGTTGAAGAGGATGCTAGTTTGCAAAGATGAAGTAGCAGACTCTAGAGAAGCTGAAGACAACCTATCTCCTTCTGCAATGTACCAGATAAGCACCACCCCGAGTAGTATGTCCTCTGTGTATGACAGCTCTAAGGAGAAATGGAGATTAAGCCGTTAGAGCACATGTTACACACTTGCATCAATATGGTTAGAAATTAATACTGGTGCAAAGATATGTGCTGATGCTGAAAGCTTCAAAGTGTTTACATTAAAAATGCAGAGGAAAGCATAGAGGGAAGGAAAAAGGCAGAAGGAAAAATTCCCATGTTGTCATCTCAGGAAACAGCTAAAGGGAGTCAAGTTAAAGATGAAGATCAGGGAAGGGAGAAATGGGCACGGTTATTGGGGCATAGGCAATTCAGCATAACCTCTAGGAAATAATATTACAAAGAGACAGTGGTAGAGCCTTAGATTATATTGCTGAAAGTAATGGTAATGAGTAGGTCAGCAGAAAGACTGAAGTATATTTTGGGCAGATGAAAAGAATTATGGGACAAGTTCATAGGTGTATACTAGGCGAACTGCCCTAAAGGACCATTTTAACCCTAGCTAATATCTGGGTCTACATTAGAACATTGAAGTTTCAAAACTTTGAATGTTCTAATATCGACCTGTATTAAGCGAATGCTGAAAATATCGAAGCTACAGAAAACCAAAATGTTTTCCAGGGAAAGAATTTGGTTGTCCATTTCTGTTGCTTTGGTATTTTCAGCGCCGTGGTGGAAAGTTACGGGTTGGGTTCAGGTAAGTGTGAGATTGAGTGCAGGTTAGGTTAGTTAGGGTTAGGGTGCGGGTTAGGTATGTGTGCGATTGTGTGGATGTGAGAGTTAGGGGAGTTAGGGTTAGGGCGCGGGTTAGGTATGTGTGCGATTGTATGGACATGAGGGTTAGGGTGGGTTAGGTGAGTTACGGTTAGGGCGTAGGTCAGGTAAGTGTGCGATTGTGTGGACGTGAGGGTTATGGTGGGGTAGGTGAGTTAGGGTTAGGGTGCGGGTGAGGTGAGTGTGTGATAGTGTCGGACCTTATGGTTAAGGTTTGGGTTAAGATAAGTGGATAGTTAGTGGTGTATGTATAGTTTAATGTAGTGTTAGGTGTAAGGTTTTTAGGTGTATGTATGTGGATTGCTGTTTGTTGGGTGTGCTTGTGTTGTGTGTATGTGTTTTGGAACAGCAAATTTTTTCCTAAGGAAAAAATTTGCTGTTCTGTATGTTCGATGTTTTCAACTTTCGTTGAATAGGGTTTGATATTAGAACATTCAAAGTTTTCAAACTTCGGTGTTCTAATATAGACCCTTATATCCTGAGGTCTGTATCAAACCTTGTACCTTGTGTCAGTGAGGTAAAGACCTTAATCATTGTGTTAAACTCACCCCATGGGTGTGAAGGACAACTACATTGTTAACTGGAGTTTTGTAAAATATAGTAATGATTACTACTTCATAAACCGTATGTTGTCTTCTGTCAAACATCCATAGTCAAAGATAATTCTGCAACTTCATTGACACACTTTGTGGTTTAATTTATTTAAGATTGTATCATCCAACTAAAATTTCAGTGAAACATCAGTTATTTGTAGTTATCCATAAACTCATCTAAGTCTTCTAGTAATAAATAATCAATCTGCTAGATGTTATTCCTCTGTTTGTTTACTCTTAATTCAATTGAAATTATATGGCATCACGGTGGATTAAGTCTGTGAGCTGTTAGCTAGCTGTATATCACAGTCCAAAGTTTGATTCTTTCAGCCTCCATTTGCCCATTGTGTTAATCTAACCTAGTCACTTAAACAAGTAATGTTCCATGGCTAAGCCTAATAATGGTCTACATGGATTAGTGCTGTATTCTGTTTAACAAACGCAAACAAATTAAATCTGTATTTATTTTATATTGTGTTCTTCATTTTAAATGTAAACAGTTGATAGCATCTTTCAGAGCGTAGCAATGAGAATTCACAATTTAAAAGTACTATTCATGGTTAGAAAGCATGATATATTGTCTGCAAGCTCACGTGTTCCAATTTTTCTGACGCTTTTAAGCCGTGAAAGGCAAATCTAATATGCAGCCACCCCTAAAAAAAAAAAAAAATCAGATTGACTAGCAGAGCTTCTTCCATCCCCAAGTCCTATGTGGAATAGAGTTCTCTGTTATTTACAAACTAGTAGGAATAAGTCCACTAAATGCTAATTTCTATCTTATTTCTCTGATGCACCAGATGGATTTAGAGGTACAGAGGTCATTACAGCAGACCAGGGCTTCTTGATTTATTTCAGTCTTTCTGACATTTTTTTATATTTTATTTTTATTTAAAAGAGTCACACAATGATATTGTTGAAATAAATGTACACCTGCCACCATACTGAAAGAGTTCGAATTTTGTAAGTGAGTGATCATTATGGTGTGCATCAGTGTCAGACACTTACCACTCATGACTGCTGTCCATACTGCACACGTGTGAAATACACGAGGCATACTCACATACTCACAGGCTAGAACTTTTAAGATCATGCATAACAGCTGGCCCCCAGTATGAGGGAGACAACAATAGTTCAAGCAGCATACATCATGGTATTATTATCTGTATTTAGTATTACATAGAATAACTAACAATTTATTGTTTACAGGGAATCAACGAGATTGTGCTGCTACTTAATAATGATATCGGACACCAAGCCTTCCAAATTAGAAAATGTTCTTGGTTCATTTTTAGGTCATCCACTGACAGGCATCCCTGGCTCTTTCTACAGACATTCTAGTTTTGTATCATTTAGTATTCTGCTGTAAGGTTATAATACATTCAATTAGGAATTCAGACAGGTATGATCATAACAAAATTGTTTGACATATGGCATAAGAAATCCATATTACTTTTATGTTCTTGTGTACCCCCTTGCAGTATAACTTTCCTTCCGCTCTGCAATCCTCCTTTCCATGCATGTAATTTATACAGAGCAAATGTAGAACCTGACTAATTTCACTTGGAAACAGTGCCAGCAAAACCCAGTGCAGGAATTCTTACCCCTTTGCCCAAGTGTTTTGTAGGTCACGTTGGATCTTAGTGAAGGCAGTTATATTAGCAATAACCTGGTTAAAATCCACATGTAGTACAGATTGAGGTTGTTCTTACTTTTAAAATCAAATGATTCATCAGAAGAGCATTAAAAAAGCTATCTCTTAATATATTCAATGCAAGCAATCTGTTCCATATGTCAGTTCATTTCACATCTTTTGTTTTTGTGTTTAGGGTAAACAAGCAAAATAAAATATTTATTCCTTGGCCCAGGAGGCAGAAATGATCTAATGTGTATGTATTTGCTGGGTTGTGACATTTGTGCCACCAGCTGTCCTTACAAGAGCTGAGTGAAAAATATTAGAGTTTCTGTCAATCTCTTTGCTGAAATCTCTAAGCTGTTTCATGTCTTCGTCTCCCGCTTGCAGATTACTGATATAACCCTCAAGCACAGCTGAATCGTTTGCCAGAAAAAATCTTCTGCATGTCTTCCTTCTGATAGTTCAATGCAATTCTCACTCACACATCACTTGAACATGTCAGTTATTAATAGGATTAACATTCCAAATGCAGAGCTAAATTACAGGAATTTCAGCTGTCATTGTAAAAAGTCCATTCTAGTTTAAGTATAAAACTTCAAATGTATTCAAAAATACATTTGGAAGGTTGATCAATTTTTTTCTGCCAATGGAGGATTTCTATAAATAAATATTTTTGCTTCTGCAAATGTATGTTATGGTACTTGTTTTCACCTGCTGTATTGAAATACGTTGGACGCACTCTGCCTTCAGGGATGTGTGACATGGATTTCAACTAAGAATCATTGTATAGTCTTTCTTTTCAGCACACCTTCAATTGCCCTTTTCTCACCATCAAGGAAACTATTTCTTTTAACATTTTTACAGCCCATATGCAAATTTAGCCCATGTTACAGATCCAATCATGCAGAACATATTTTTTCAAAATATGCTAAACCACTAGCTACATCTTCCCTTTATAAGAAACCATGATATAACATAGCCTGTAGTAAAGCAGATAAGAGGTGCATTTACTACTATAAACTGTCAGTGGTGGAGTGGGACAGTCTGAGTTTGGTATGAGAAACTATTGTTAAGGTTATATAAAACTTGCCTGCTTTTGTGGTGTTATTCAGCCACACCCCCACACCCAGCCCCAACATTGATCCTCTCTCTGTCTGTCACAAACACACACACACACACACACACACACACACACACACACACACACACACACACACACACACACACACACAGAAGAATCTTGGTCTTGTGCACTGATACATATTCTATGCATGCAGTGCAAAGAGAAAAACTACAGTCATGAGTGATCTTTTGGTTACAAATATGTTAATAGCATTTTGTACAGTACTCTGACACTGAATGATCTAGTGAGCTATCCATCAGCTGTGAGTGCAGTTTGTCATATTGCAGAACAAAGATTTTGTGTTATATGTATCTTTCTGTCTATAGCTCTATCATTCTTCAAAGAAGTCAACACTTCAGGGGTATAGTCAGATAATAACTGTAAAAAGAGTATGCTGTATATCATATTGTGATATAGTGTTTGTAATTTTAAAAATACTGATTCAGAAAAGATCTTTTATCTCCTGATATTAGTAAAAGGGCTCATAAGTCTAAAGGGAAGAATGTGATAATGGATAAAGTATTATCTGCAGTAATAAGTTAGAAAGTGAACTAGTGCAGATCTTTATTTCACATTGCCTGAGTCAGAAGGGTGATGGAACAGATGAAACAAACAGTGATATCTAATAGGCAGTGACAGCCGAACATTTCAAATTTCACTCCTGTGACTACGACTCTTTGAACAGTAAAGCAAATCAGGGAATAAGTGGATATAGTAATTATGTCTCACACTCAGTGTGACTGCCTTTAAAGATCCAGTCTCCTAGCACTCACCTCCTGACAGCCTTGGTTCAATGTCCAGTATCTTCCATGAACTAATATTTGTGCAGCCGAGTCTGACATGAAATAGAAGCGAACAGCTGGCCTAATCTGATACAGTGCATCCTTTCAAATGACCTGCAAAGAGAAACAGTGCTGAAAAGTGCACAAGTGAGCATAGCTTCAGACATAGCCTTTTAAAAAGGCCTCACTGCCATGCTGGTATTGCCATTATATATTTCAGTCCTGATATATATGCCTGTGCATACTTTCTAGCTATCTGTCTATCTATCTATGCTTGTGTACTGAGGTAGGGCACTGAACACAAATGACCAAATTCATAATCCAGCCTAGAGTATACAAAGACAAGAATAAGGTTAATATATATCACAACTTACCAAAACTGAGTTAAGGATGAATGCTATATACATTAAAATCAAAGAGTCATCTGAGGATCAGACATGGAGTCCAAGTAATCTTGTAGGGAAGTAAAAAAGAGTTAGAATAAGAAATATGTACATGTTTTCATATATATTTATTGTCATTTGTTTACTGGGAAAGTCTGCATAGGCAAAGAGCTCCATCTCAGCAGAGGTCTGAGGAGATGAGCACCAAAAATGTAAGCAATATATAAAGAATAAACTATTATAATATATGCAGAATAAACTATAATAATATATACAGAATAAACTATAATAATATATACAGAATAAACTATAATAATATATACAGAATAAACTATTATAATATATACAGAATTACCTATAATAATATATACAGAATAAACTATAATAATATATACAGAATAAACTATTATAATATATACAGAATAAACTATAATAATATATGCAGAATAAACTATAATAATATATACAGAATAAACTATTATAATATATACAGAATAAACTATTATAATATATACAGAATAAACTATAATAATATATACAGAATAAATTACAAGTTCAGAGGTATAGGTTCATAGGTTCATAGGTTCATACTAGGCTATCTGTCCAAGGGCATTTATAAGCCTAGCCAGAGTGTGTTTGGCTTTCGCCACCCATTTTAAATTAATTTTGCTATGCCCTTTTTCGAGGTTAGTATACTGTGCCTCTGTCTAACAGTGACACAGAAGTGATACCCGGGGTAAACCTACAATCTCCCATCCACTCATCAAGATTCCTCTTGAAGAGAGTCAATGAGGGACTCTGCCTAACCTGGACTGGGATTTTATTCCAGAGTAAAGGGAGCCTCTGGGTTATGAATCTGTCCCTCCAGCATGTCCTATTTATTTCAGTGCTGAGGTTCAAGTCTCTCGAGCGCGTAGCTCGATGGGATTTGGATTTTCTGAGGTGCAGCATGTCCATTAATTCTGGGTTGGACATGGCTTTATACATCAGGCACAGATCGCCTCTGAGCAGGCGGTATGCCACTGAGTAGAGCTGTAGTTTCTTTAACCGGGCAGCATATGGCATCTGTTTGAGCCCTATGATCCTCTTGGTGAGGTACTTTTGGGGTCTTTCCACTTGCTGCAGGTGTCTGGTAAGGTACATCCCAAAAGGGGCATTGTACTCAATTATGGGCCTGATGAGGGATGAGTAAAGAGGCACGATGACCTCCCCTGATCTAGATGTGAATCCCTTCATGATTAGGTGGGCTATATAAAATGCTTTTCTAACCGCTTTGGCCATGTGGTTGTCAAATGAGAGATTGCTATCAACTTGGGTCCCCAGGTCCCTAATTACTTCTTCTGTACTTAATGGATTACCACCTATGTGGTAATTTGTGGGCACTTTGTTTTTGCCAAAGGGGATGACTATACACTTTTTGGCATTTAGCTTGAGGCCATGGCTCTGGCACCAGTTGTCTGTTTCTATGAGGCCCTTTTGGAGGATGCTTGTGTCGGCTGGAGAGTCGATTATGGTGCCCAGTTTGCAGTCATCTGCGAACTTGGTCAGCCACAGTCCTTCCATGTTGGCCTGTACCTACGAGAAATATATACCGAACAAGAGAGGTCCCAGGACTGAGCATTGTGGGACGCCACTTGTAACTGGTTTGGAGTCTGACATGGCTCCAGAAATTCTAACCATGTGGGTTCTGTCCTTGAGCCAGTTTGCAACCCATCTAGTGACATAGGGGTTTATATTTAAGCTGGTGAGCTTATCTATAATGCCCGAGTCGGGTATTGTATCGAAGGCTTTTGCGAGGTCCAGGTAGGCTGTGTGGACCACCTTCCCCTCGTCAATGGCCTTGGTGACTGTTTCAAAGAAATCAACCAGGTTTAAGAGGCAGGATCTGCCCTTAACAAAGCCGAACTGGGTAGGATCCAGTGTCTGTATGTCCCCAATATCTTTATTTATGAGGTCCATGATGATCCTTTCCATAGCTTTGCAGACTAAGCTAGTCAGGCTAGTTTCCAGGATCCGTTGAGGCACCCCCTTTGTGGAGAGGGACCACTGTTGCTGTACGCCACTCTTTGGGTACCTATCCTGTAGTAAGGCTAAGATTGAACAGTAGTTTTATGTTTGGGTTTAGCTCTTCTTGGAGTTCATGTAGGACGCAGCCCGGGACACCGTCTGGTCCCATTGATGCTGTGTTTTTTGCTTTGGAGAGGGCAGCTCTTACCTGAGCATATGAGATGTCAGGGGGGCAGCACTCTGCTGCGATAAATATTTGCCCTTTTGGTGGGGAGGGGGGGGGGGGTTTGCGCTGAACCTGTCAGCTAGGATGTTGGCAATGTCTGTGGGTTCGGTGTATTTTTTGTCATTTTGGACTAATTCTGATCATATCTGGGAATTCCCACCCAGGTTCATAACATAACTAAAGAAAGCCTTGTGATTATCCTTAGTGTTCTGTGCAATTTTTCTCTTGAAGCTGGCCTTAGACGATTTTATGAGTGCCCATAGTTTTTTGCTAATACTGATCAGAGATGCCTTCCCTTTTTGGGATTTTGCTCTATCATGTAGTAGCTTCCTCCTTCTATTGTATAGTTTGTTTATGGCTGGGGTCCACCAGACAGGACGTCTGCCTTTGGAGGATTGGGTCTTGGTTTTATTTGGGATTGCATGATCCATGCATTCCTGAAGGTGTTCATAGAATGCGTTTATAAAGGATTCTGTGGTCTGGGCCGTATTTTCCACAGGCCCGGGGGCTTTGAAAGATTCCACCTCGGTTTTGAGGAGTGTGAAATTTGCTTTAGAGAAGTTTTTCACTGTGGTTTTCAGGGCAGGGGGTGGAGTCGGGATGTGAATATCCATTAAGATTAGTTTATGGTCTGATCTTACCAGTGAGGGATACACTTCTGGTCTGAAGCATAGAGTCCCCATGTTGGTTATGATCAGGTCCAGTATGTTTTCCCCTCTTGTGGGAGTGGTAACAAGTTGTTCCATAGCATTTGAGTTTATAAATTCTAGGAACCTTTGGGCTAGGGTGTTGGAGCTAGAGTAATGCTCCCAGTCTATGTTTGGATAGTTGAAGTCGCCCAATATAATGGTGTTTGGAGAGACCTTCATATTTTCCAGTGTTCTCAGGAAGGCCGAGTGGAGTTCCTGGGTTTGGGAGGGTGGTCTGTAGCAGGCTATAAACTGGAAGGCAGTTTTACCCACTGTTAGTTGCACATGGATAGTCTCTGATGCTTCCTGCTGTGCCACCAACCTGGAGGTGTGGGTATCTTTGACAAATATTGATACCCCCCCTCCTTTTGTGGTACGGTCCAAGTTTTGGGGTCGAAAAGCATGGTATGAGGTATAACCTGGTAGTGCTGGGGTGCTCTCTGGAGCCTTGAACCAGGTTTCTGTTACTGCACAGATATCGATTTTCTCCATGCTAAGGAGAGTTTTGAGTGCGTGCATCTTGAGGTTTAGACTTCTGGCATTGAGTAGCATTACTCTTAGTTTCTTATCCCTTGTGATACCTATGGAGGTGGGTTTGTCTTTTGAGCCTTGCCTAAAAAAGGCACTATGGGGAAACAAGAGCCTTTGCCAATATCTGAAAGCCCAGGGGTGACAGGTGCAAGCTGTCCCTAGCAAAGCATCGTGGCTTGTCGAGCATGTCATCCCAGGCTGACAGGCATTGGATTCCCTTTAAATGACACCAATACTTAAGCCAGTTGTTGAAATTGATCATCTTGTCTTCATATTGTGGCATCATTCTTGGTGAGGGTAAGATGCTACTCAAGGTCAGGGTCATACCGGCCTGGGCTACATGCTCAGAGAGCTCCTCTATGTCTCTTTTCATGTAGTCCAGGGAGGTATGTCTCAGGTCATTCACACCAGCATGGACAATGACTGAGTCATATTTGTACTTGCCTTGGAGTGACCTGAGTGCTTGTGTTATGTGGCGGATCCTAGCGCCCGACAGGCAGCTCACCGTGACCTTCTCCTTGTTCAGCCTGGTGAGCGGGACGTCAGTGTGCCTGACGATAGAGTCACCTATTACAAGTGTATCAGGTGTGTTGTTTAGCCTTAAGGGCTGTGACTGTTCGGCGCACTGGCTTTGTGAGCTATGTGTTGCACGTGTTTTGTTTTGGAGTAGCGGTTGCTTGGGTGTCTGCTTTGGAGGTCTCTGCTGCTTAGGCAGATTTTTATTTAGAGCCTCCGAGTATGTTTTTGTGTGTTTATGTGTTTGGTTTGCTGTCATGGTAGGTCTGTGTGAGACTGGAATTGTAGTGAGTGTGGTTTCCTTCTCCTCCTGACTGGTTTTGCCAGTACTGAGTTGAGAGAGCTTAGCCTCCAGTATGGCTATATGGTTGCATCTCTCACATGTGTTGGAATTTGTTGGGAGGAGGAGAGGGTTGTCTGTGTATATGAGGCAGTTGTAACATTGCCTCAAGATATGAAAGGCAAGAATGGAAAGCACCACATTGAAATACTAAGCACCAACATTATGTTATAAAAATCTGAGAAAATCAGTGTACAAAGCAGTCACACATGCTTAATAAATCAACACCTGAATTCAGAAAAGTTATCAAAGGTGTACATATTGTGGTATCTTTTTCTGTTCTGAGACAGCCGTAACAGAGTATTATCGCATGAAGACGTCTAACATGACAGTGGGCTGTTTTAGCATTCATACTGGGTGATGATGAGGCATTCTGAGGGAGAGGCATATGAAATTATACATGTGCTATTCCACAGAACTGCCTGTATAAAGTAACATGACCTTTGCTGGCCCCCTCACAGTAGAGGTAATTGCTGGGGAGTTTTGCAGTCTGGTACTGTTAAACTGTGTGTGAATGTGTTTGTGATTGTAATTCTGCCTGGGAGGTCACAGTGTGGGGTTAGTGAATGGGTAGTTAGTTGTGTGTACATGGGTGAAGGAGAGAGTGTGCTCATGAATGTGGTCAGGTGAAGAGGTTACTGTATGTGTGTGGGGGGGGGGGTGGTCATACTTCTACACATCTCTAGACTATTGAGCAAAGCCTGCAGCATTGTGACTATTGAACCACTAGCAACCAGTGCATAACTTTTACGATGTGCTGGGGGGGCAGTAGCCACCAGGCAGAACACTAAAGACATGAAACAGGGGGAACAGTAGGCACCAGGGTTTGCACTTTGATCTCATGCCTTAATGACAGTTACATACAACATGTATAAGGGAACACTTGAAACCAGGCACTGATAAACAATGGTTTTCTGCAACAAATCTTTTCTCCCACTCTTACAGCCACTTTGCTTCCCAGCCTTTGTGTACTTTTTCACTCCTCCTCATAATGCACTTATTTCCTTTCTCTCAAACCTCACCACTAAGTACAATTCTTCCTCTGTCAATTTATCTTCCTGCTTATTTCCATAACTTCTCTTTCTCCTTTTATATCTTATCATTTGAAGCTACATTTCACTTGTCTGTCTGTAAATTATTACTAATCTGAAAAACATCCCAGTTTGATCTTTTCCCTGTAGTCATCATACTAATACATTAATTCTTACTGTATGCTAGTTCTCTTTTCAATAATCTGCCAATTTTTGTAAATTTCCCTTATTTTTGTATTAAAATGTTATGTTCATCTAAGACATATTTCAAAATATTTCAAAATCATGTAAATAACTTAATGTATAGATGTTTCTACCCTGCAATTATAAATGTCCATCATGTGTAACTTAAATATGGAGCTTTTCTCCCCAAGCCTTGGCTGAAAATTGGTTTTGGCTAGTAAAATTTTTCCCAATTAAGAAAGAGAAATAAATACATGTATGGAGCAGGGAATCATGAGACACCAAGAATGTTATAAGTAGTTTGACTTAAAGGTACTAAAAAGCACTCCAGCTCTATGCACTCCCATTTCTATAGGTTATTAGCCTCTGTGCCATCTCTAGACACTGGGGATATAATGTAAAAAAGAAATAAGATTTAGTAGTGGGTGGAAAGTAAATTACAAAGAGGTGGTTGGCTTCAAATCTTACATTAACCTAATGCACTAACTGATAAGCGCAGCACATTTTTTTTTTTTTGTAACTATAATGAGGATTTTTAACATTATTTTATTTGTGAATTACAAGGTACAGACACCATAAAGCAATGACAATCAACCTTGTACCTCAAGAAGTCTAGACAAAGCCAAAATTAATGGTGGGACAAAGATACATGCAGGGATATATTTTAACTAATCCTCATAAAAACGTAAAAAGTCACTAGTACAACAGCATTTGTAGTAGCATATTAGCATGCATTTATTAAACGATGTGAAGTGAGAAACTTTAATGTCTGACATTAATGACAGACTATAATCATCTGTGATTTACTGGCACAGGAAAAAGGTGACCTTTGGGAATGTTTTGCCAACACAGAGACATGTGTTGTGTTTGTGTGTGTGTGTGTGTGTGTGTGTGTGTGTGTGTGTGTGTGTGTGTGTGTGTGTGTGTGTGTGTGGGAGACAGTGAATGGGGGTGCTGTGCTAACATGGTGCATTGGCCCCACTATGAACTATTGCAGCAAAGTGCTAATCTGTATTTGCTGTAGTTAACATCAATTCAGAGACATATAGATAAGCTAATAGTGAGGTACCACATTGTGCAAATAGATCCCTTTTACCATAGCCCTTAACCTGAATGCTGAGGTTCTTTCTGAATCCCAGAGCATTACCAAATTTAGGAATATGAATTTTGCTTAGAGACAAGAGCTGTAATAAAACTGGAGAGTTAAAGAGTAGTAAGGAAAATGCTATGAAAAGAAAATATTAATCTTAGTAACAGTCATTTTAGAACAGTTTTAATTTTCGCTTTGCTTGTTTTATTCTGCACTATTCTGTTTCATCCTACTCAAAGCATTTACCAGTCAGATAATTCTTAAAGTGAGTAACTGTCCAAACAAGATTGTTTTATTAAAATAAAAGTGCATCTAATAAATTTGCAAACATCCTTTTTCAAAGCAACATGGGAGATAAGTAAATCACCACTAAAAATAAAAAGCCTGTAACACAATGGCTTAGATTCATACACACACAATTTTAAAAATGAAAACAAAAAGTTTAAAATTCTAGTAGATGTAGACATAAATATTACTACTTTTACTGATCATCAGTATATTTTTAATAAAAGCTTATAATTCAATTTGTCTGAGCATTCAGCATCTGCAGCAGATTACATGTGTGCTCATTAAAATGAAATCATTGCTGGTAAGCAAAATAAATCATCTAATTGCTGCAAACCAGACATCACAGACCTTTTACAACGGGCTATTAGATGAAACCTTTGGTGTTTGAGGGAGGCTGCATTTACCACTTCAGTGCTACATTGATTTACAATGAATCATGTATCTCCTATTATTATATTCCAAATATATCATTTGTTTGTATCTTCATAGAAATCAACAAGCAACATTTCTCTTATATCTGGAACTAATAATTTCCATGTTTATTTTAACAGTTCACTCCATGCTTTAGCCTTACGATAGACTGTGATATCATGAATTTAGAGCTGCTGCCAGCATGTTAATCCCGAATATAAGCAGGAATAAACCATCTCAAGTAATTCTGAGTGTGTGCAATGAATATTATTGCTGACAGAATAATTTCTTGTAGCTTGTTACTCTAAAAGGCGTAGAAACAAACCACATTTTATATTTTAATACTACTGTCAAAATAGTCTAAAACATGTAAATGGCATAGTAATGTTAAGTGAAGTGGTCCTTTATGAGCAATCAAGAAGACAACTCATCATAACAGAAGCAATATGTTTATTAATATATTTCTGAGAACATCAATGCAATTATCAGAACTCTTAACTGTAGTCATAGAAACAGCAGCAATATCATTAGCAACAGTAGCTATACTGTAGAGATGGTGCTTGACATAGTAATGATAACAGCACCTATTGTCATGGTGGTAATATTGTGAGCGGAGACAAGTAATATTAACAAGAGACCATGAAATAAACATAATAGTGGTCTTTCATCAGCATTTTAGTGATGCGTAGAATGTGGTAGTCATACCATTTCAAAGACAAATGTTTAACCTCAAAAAACAAGGAAATCGAAGATTAGTGTCTGCAAGTAAGAACTGTGACTTGTTTATATGACACATTTTATACATATAGTGTCCAAAATGTCTTTAAAGGCTGGCAACAGTTGCACTGCTTGTAAAGGAAAAAAGAGTATGCTGCTTTTAAATATATCTATATATCTATATCTAATCTCTCTCTCTCTCTCTCTCTCTATATATATATATATATATATATATCTATATATATATATATATATATATATATATATAGACAGAGAGACATATATATATATATATATATATATATATATATATATATATATATATATATATATAATATACATATAATACACATACACACGCGCACGCATGCACACACACACACACACACACACACACACACACACACACACACACACACACACACGTAGATATATAAATGTGTACCTATGTATATTGTGTTACAAGAACAATCATAAGTGTATGTTTTGAGAACATGAATAACTGAATGCGAGACAGAAAAATAAATCCATTTATTGTGAGAATGTTATTGCATAAATGACAACTAAAACAAACTGTGGGTTGCTGAGCAGATCTTAAAGATTTATTTCCAGATGCACATATGGCAAAGATACCAGCAATAACAAATTCTGTTTTTTTTCCACTTGATTCCAGTGTCTTCACCTCTCCTCCTTCTTCTACTGTCTAAAGATTAACAAATGATTTAGCAATAAGACGCAGATATAGACAGTTAGAATAAAAGTGCTTGCATGTTTTAAGCCATTGGGAATTTTCAAAGCTGGCCATTACTTCCAAGGCAAACTATGGTATAGTACTGCACCTATTTTCTACCTTTGTATGTACTACTCGACATTGGGAACAATGCATAGTTAGTAACTTTGTACATTTTTGAGCACAAAATCACTTTTTTCATGAACGTAACAGTATTGCAACAAAGTTCATGTACACAGTTTGAATAAAACCTTTCTGTATAATGACCCTGCAACATTTGCTATCAGCATCATTTATTTAAAGTAGCTTAAACATATATGTAGTGCCGACATTATGCTGTAGTATCGGGAAAAAGACAAGCTAGTTAAACACGTCGGTATCATGAGACCCAACCTTAACAATTGTTAAGCTCCTGTCAGGATTTGCACTAGACAGGAACACCTGACAGTAACAGCCAGCAAACATCAGCAGCAGAATGTAAAACTGCTTCATTTCTGCCTGCTGCCTGCTAATAATCTGTCCTGACTTCCACTCCAGATCTCTTACTGGCATAAGACAAGTGTAGCTGTCTGTATGACAGAGATCTCCAAGTGCCTTTCAGCTTCTTCTGTAACTGGTAGTACTTGGAGCAAATAAAGCTCCATGCCCAAAAATAATTATGATCAGGTCTCCAATCCTGATGTACTATTATGTGCTCTTGACCTGGACACTAATATTTCGGTCTTGGGGTGAATTTCTTGAAGTCCATGTCTTGAACTCATAATAATAAGCTTTCAAAGACATCTTCATAATCCACTATTTGTATATACGGAGGATTATACACTTTTCCAGTACTATGGTCCTAATATCACAAATTAAATAGGTCACAGTACTGCTTAATTTTTACTCAGTAGTATGTTGCAGCTTTTTTTTTAATTGATAACATCAATGTGCTTTTGATAGAACTCAAAAACTGAAAGAGAATGACCAACTTCTGCTGTCTGTATACCTGTGTGAGACTGAATGTTTCTTACAATTGCCATTATTTGCATGAGACCTGCAATAACCTAAAATCCTGTATACAGAACTTGATAACTTTGGTCATTAATACTCTGTAACCAGAAAAGAGGATCTTCCCATATCTTATATAATATTAAGCTACACAGAGCGTGTAGTCCAGTTATCCGTCACCGCTGGTAAAGCACACCACCTGTAATTTCATGTTGAATGTCAATCATATTTTATTCTTGCTTATACAGAATATTTTAAGAGCAGACTATATGCAGTAAATGGAGAGATATTCAACAACGATCCTAAATACAGCTGAATATCACAGTTAAAGAAAAACTCCACCTTGAGTTATACAAAAAAGTTTTATTTTTAATGCAGCTTATTGTACTCTTATTTTAATACAACAAACTCACTCTTGCTTTTTATTATTACATTTTAGGATCTTTTCCCTAAAATGTCCTACATGAGGCCAGATATACTAATGATGAGTGGTATTATAGCTTATCCTTATACATTCAATGTTAAGACTATGGGATTGATCTAGTAGTCCATATTTGTAGCCCAGCCTCAGCAATTCTTATGACATGCTACTCCTGTCCATATGAAACTGTGAGGGGAGACCAGGAATGTATATTGCTAACTATTCACTCATACAAGTTGTATGTGAAAAGGTAGCCAGTTAGCTTATTGTGCAAAGAAGTATATTCCATAAAAGCAGAAATAGAATTATTTTAGTGAGGTATATATCTCATCAACAGGTCCTGTTTATATTGCAGTGATGGTTAAGGATTTTAGTGTGGTTGTCCATTGTGACCCCAATTTTACAAATATGAAGGACCTTGATCACAAAAGAGTCTTTAGAAACTTTATTTGGTAAAATCAGGTCATGCCAGAAAAGAATATAGGAGACAGAGATGTCAGAAAAGAATATAGGAGACAGAGAAGAGAGACAGGGTTCTGAGGTGTTCATTGCAAGAAATGGAGCTCAGACACTTCATTTTCTTAATAAAGATTTTTTCTTTATTCAGATAAACTATGTGGTCAGGTATATGACAGAGAGAACACTTCTAATGATGGATCAATAGAGATGTACAATATCCTTGTGCTTGGAAAATATACCATTGAAAGTCAGTTGGGCAAGGCAGAAAGATTTTCTAATGACTGTTGATACACTGTGGTTAAATTACAGGTCTTTGTCAATAGATTTCAGTTTGTGTGTGTGTGTGTGTGTGTGTGTGTGTGTGTGTGTGTGTGTGTGTGTGTGTGTGTGTGTGTGTGTGTATCTGTGTGTGTGTGTGTGTGTGTGTGTGTGTGTGTGTGTGTGTGTGTGTGTGTGTGTGTGTGTGTTTGGGGGGGGTGTTTAGAGATGATATTGAAGCAGCATGGGTTCTCGCATGGGAACTATATTACAATTTGTCTTAATTAGAGTAAGGCTGTGATCTCATCAGCATATATTTGAATATGTTATCCCTTCTTGTAGACACAGGAGTCACTTGGGAAATTTATGATGGCATTAAGTTCACAGTCATCAGAAAAACAGTTTAACAGCTTTCCTAAAGAAACCTAAAGAAAAGCTTATCCCCTCGAGCCACAAGCTCTAGGGATCTAAACCTCACCACAATAATAAATAGGATGTGCTGGAGGGATAGATTCCCATCCCAGCGACTTACAATGCTTTGGAACAAGATTCCAATCTACATTAGGCAGAGATCCTTTCTAAAACTCTTCAAAAGAAACACTGATGAGTGGATGGGAAACAGAAAGTTTACCTCTGGGATCACTTCAGTGGCTCTGCTGGACAGAGGCACAGGGAACTAATCTAAGGGGGCAGCAAAAGCCAACACATTCTGGCTAGGCTTATAAATGCCTTTGGGCAGATAGCCTAGTACCTACCTGTGAACCTGTGAACCAAAAGCCTTTGACATCAACTGTGATGTTTAAAAAATGTCTTCCAAACTGGATTGTTCTAGTACTGGATCTTCGGGGATACCACTGGCACTGAGCTTCTTTGAAATCAGTGTACTGTCTTTCTTTATTTGCTGGTTTCTGATGCTCATCCATTGAGCCAGTCTGCTGTCTGCTGGTTATAATGCCTGAGTATGAGATTGTGTCAAAGGCCTTTGCTAGATTAAGGTATGCAGTATGTACTGACTTGCTTTCATCTAGGGCCGCATAAAAAGTACAGAGATTTATCAGGTAGGAATTAGTTTAGGTCAGTGGACTGCAGACTCTCATATCTGAGTTTGTAATATGATTATTAATGTATTTCCTTGTTTAAAGATTGTTTATAGTGGGTTTTCACCAAAAAAGTTTCTAAACTTTGTACTATATGTATTTCGAACTGGAACTGAGGAATTGATACAGGTGTAAAGGTGATCAAGGAATCTGTTTATGAGTGTAGTTAGTCTGCTGTTTGGTTCTCACTGGAGATAAAGAAGCCTTCTCTAGTTCCAGGTCATTATACAATTAAAGCAAATTGGCCCAGGAAAATCTCAGTACATGGTATTATTAGTATGGACTTCAGTCTGTCTTCTAAGACCACTGTATGATCATCAAATTTAAACAAAAAGACATAATTGTGTGCGTAGAGAACCTGTGGCTGTATTTGTGTCCAATATAGGTTTGTAGGCTCATAAGCTGAAAATATATATAGTCTATCATCCTTCAGACTATATCAAGCTTAGCCAATGATCAATAGTCAGAATCAAACCTTTAATCTGTGAGGTAAAGACCTTAGACAATATGCCCCCCCCCCCATGTTGAAACACAGTATCTAATCTAATGAGTTAGCTGTAATAAAATCTGGGAAATCTTGATCATAATTGTTTTTGGTAGTATCCATAGTCCAATTATAGGTAACTGAAACCTCCAAGGAGAATAGTGTTTGGTTTGATTTTGATGGATTCAATTTTCTTGTTTGTTGCAGGTGTCATTGAGTATGTTCTATAGATGGCCAAAATGTGGAATGGTAGTTTAAGCTTACTAGGATGAGAATTAGCTCAAGATCTTTGTCCATCTATTTAATATTTGAAATGATGAAAATCCATGGAGAAATATGAAAGCACTACCAGCTGCTGTATGGACATGCTTAGTAGAGGACTAAACAGGGTTCTGATTATCTGTTTCATCTAATTATAGACGCAAATATGTTAATTTGCTTTTAATTCTCATTTTTGATAGACTGTCAGTACATACCTCTCAATTGTACAGATTTTAGGAGAATGTCCAGATTTTTGCCTCAGATTTTTATCTGTTCCTCATAAAATCTGTGGTTTGCTGGCAAATCATTCAAGTTTGTAATCACTAAATAATGCTAAATAATGACAGACATTTGAGTTTCAGACTTTATATCCTACATGTTGTTGTTGTTGTTCTTGTGTCTTTCGGCTTTTCCTGGATTAGGGGTCGCCACAGCAGAACTCCGGTCTGCTAATGATTGGCAGTAGATTTTTATGTGCCGAGTTGCCAGCCCTGATGCACAACCTTCAGTAAAGGTATGCCCATTCACGCATGTCTCCACACAGAAGACACTCTAGCTGAGAATCGAGCAGGACAACGTCTTACTGTTTTCGACAACACTAACGCAGATAAAATATGTAATTATGCAAAACCTGTTATTCTAGCAACTTTCTAATTTTATACGAGCAATATTTAAATTCTGTCCCTATTTTTGGCCCTTTGTCCCCCCATTCTTTCTGGCTTTGCCCAGATTTCTTGCATTGACAGGTTGAGAGGTATATGTCAGAAGCGTGAGTCTCAGACATATTAAAAAGCACACAGGCCTAATTTTTTAAAAATTTTTTACCCACGTCATCTGCTGCCTCAAAGTAAATTGCAAGCTTTTATGTGGCCATTAGCATCATAGGAAATGGTGTCTTTTGCACATGTATTTGTGCTGTATACTATTATAGTTTGGTTAAATAATATAACTTAATTACTTAAGAGAACCAACTGTATTGATGTATTGCTGGTTTTCTTGACATTCTTATAGAAAATTCACTTAACCTATTTGTACTTATTTCAATGACATCTTTAACTCACTCACTCCAATGGAGCTCAGGAAGTTTGTACTGTTACTTCCAATGGGCAGAGCTGATATCTCTGGAATTATAGGAGTTATGAAAAAAGTATAAATGGCAAACTCTTCAGCACAAACTATTTTTACAGTGGTAGTATTCTTTACATTCTAGGTCTTTGACTGAATTTTATAAGTACAATAACTACTGCATTTATAATATGTTGTAAACAACTTAAAATATCTCAGCAACCACTTCAGTTACACACCCACTGTCAGAAGCATTTTATTAATCTAGCTGACAGCTTTCAAATGAGGCTAAGGAGTTGTACCTGTGTTACTTGGTTGTTGAGATATTCAGAAAAAATGTGAAAATGATATCTATATACATTAATATCATAAAAACAACAGTTAATATCTATTTACCTGCACTAAACAGATGTCAAATATTAATGCAGTTAAGTTTGCTATTTTGTAAGCTTTAAGATGAAATCTTTTAAATCCTTGTACATAGTATGGTTTTGGAATTACTGATAAAAATATGAACAAGCAATGTCTGATGCCTAGAGGCTTCAGTAGGAGTTAACTGCAGATGCACTTGGAAGTTTTCAGTGTGCGTGTCTGTGTGTGTGTGTGGGGAGTGGGGGTGGGGGTGAGGGTCATGTGCAATACAGGCCTCTCATCTGCTAGCTTGCATATCTATAACTGGAGGAAGGATTGAGGCAAACTAATGCCTCAAGTGGATGCCTGGATGATTACCTCCATTGATAAAATTTTCCTCCATACAGTATGAAATTGATAGCAACAGGGATGATGTTTGGAAAGTGCTTGTATGAGTAATACTCATATGATGTCTAGATGATGAGAGAAAAGTCAAATTACTAGTACAAGTCTATTGCACCTAACATGATGAATTTGTGAGTCAAAACCATAGATGTTAAAATCAAAAAGAGTAATTATGCCAAACCAGCTATATAACCAAATGTTCAAAAGAGTCCATGAATCGTACATAGGCACTGTTATGTGTAAATAACATCACAACATTATATCTTGGACATCTATGTTTTATAAAATAGAACTTACTGGCAATCTCTCCAAGCTGTAACATATAACAATATCTTTTATAAAGGCAGTATAAATCCTCTTGAAATTTTGGACTGACCTTTGTGAACAATGTGTCTCATTTCTGAACAGTCGGTATCTTGTCTGTGTTGACTACTAGTCTAAGTATCTTGAGGTTATCAAGCTAAATGATAATTCATATTGATCTTCTCCATTTTTTACTCTGTAGTGTCTCTAAAATAATTATCTTGTTTATAGACATATGGTTTGTTAGCTAGGAGTTGTTTGGATTTTCACAAAATTGGGAATTTCAACAAGCTACTACTTTGTCAAAGTATCCTTGGTGTACTGGTCAAACCGAGAGAGAGAAGTACTGAAACAGTTTAAAAAATCATAAAAATGTCTGGCAGTGCTAATCAAAATAAGGTAACATTGAGATGGCATATGAAACATTCTTGTAAGACTGAAATGACTGCATCTGAAAAGAATGACGTGGTTAAAGATCTACCAATATGGGAAAGTCTAAACTATTAAATGGTGGAGTTTCCAAACCCAGAGATTGATCCTGAGAGCATGTCTCATTTGTGTAGACTGTGACTATATTCCAGCAAATTCTGCAGACACAGGGTTTGACTTTGATAATATACCTGATATTGACATGGATGTGTCTGCAGAATTTACCAAGATTCCATCATACAAATTAACTGTAAACTACCAGATCTTTAACTGAAATAGAAAAACACTTAGGTGAAAGAACTCTGTTATCTGCTAGCTATGATAATAAAGCCAGAGATAAAGCTGAAAAATTGAATTACTTTTGTAATGAATCTAGCTGCAGGATGTGATGCTCATCTGCTATGAGTTATTGTTAAAGATCTGTATTTATTTTTCATGAGTCCACCTCCAATGATATATGTGTGCTATTTGATGGCCCCATTCTGTAGCTCTGTATACATCTTATTTTATGTATAAATACAAGTTGTTTTTGTTGTGTTTTTTGGCTTATCCCGGTTAGGGGTCGCCACAGCGGAACTCCGGTCCGCTAATGTTTGGTAATGGATTTTTACGTGCCGAGTTATCAGCCCTGATGCACAACCTTCAACGAAGGCATGCCCATTCACACATGCCTCCACACAGAAGACGCTCTAGCTGAGAATCGAACGCGGCAACGTCTTGCTGTGAGGCGACAATGCTACCGCAGCACCACTACCGCGGCCACCTGCTTAATGGAAGAGAACATATACTGAAGTGTACTTTACGTATCCTATAAGGCTGCTGTGCTCGCATGATGTCACATGATACTGTCACTTGGTGCTATGTCAGTAGAGTAACTGGTTACTGATTTATTGTCATGTAAATATCTATGTTTTTTCTGTACTTTGCGAGTACAATGAACCAGAAGTCATGTTCGACTGTACTGTACAACCTCCTTGACTTAGTCGTAAGAAGACATGTATTAATTTGAATGCAGTCTTTTATAAATCCTAAAACATCAGTAACAGATTTGCAGGGTATTTCATTACTGCTCATTGCACAGAGCTGCAGAAATACTTCATTTATCACTTGAGACTTTTTTTTAAAAGAAGCTGAAGTAATGTCTTTCTTACTCACCAGTTAATGCTTCCCCACAGTGATATTTCCATTAAGTCAGCAATACTTAATATTTTACTTTCTTTTTAATGAGGCTATGGAGCAAGCAACAGTCTTTGAAAACTAATATCAAGCTAATATATAGTAACAAAAACAAGTCAGGTTATGCTAGGCTTGCCACTTTAGAATCTGGAATCTCAGTATGTCTATCAGATATTAACAAACATGTTTGTACCACAAGAGTATACTTATTGTAATGTCAGTAACATATATTGTAATGGATAAAGTGAAACAGCTGAATGTATTTGTTTGTGTTGACAGTACATTGTTAAACAAAGGCTGAATATTACATTGGGACACTGTTCAGTAACTGGGAAAAGCATAAAGTCAAAAGAAGATGAAGGGGTCTAGTCTACTCTAGTAATGAACACATACTATGATCCCTTCAAGAGATGCTAACAGTGTAGTGAAAAGATGAGGTTACCTTATAGGGGTGAAAGCACCCTCCCGAATTACACCTGCATGTAACACTTTCAAAAAATAAAAAGGAAAGAAAAAAAAAAACAGGGACTCCACTGGAAAATGTGGGGAGCTGGTAATTGAGCTTAGAAATTGTTGATTTTCTAGGTATTGCAATTTGGGCCAGCTAGACAAAACAACTGCCATGTGGTTGTTTTCCTGTTGTGCTGTTGAAGAACAGTATGCCTGATAGACACACAGGGACACATGACCTCACAGACACTGTAGCAGCATCAGATAATCTGATGTAGCTGTTTGATGTCCAGATTTATAATTCCTTTTCTCCTTGCTTTGCATGCCCTTATTCTGAAACCAATGGGAACATCTACATCTGCAATGTTATATCAAAAGTTCAGAAAATGAGCCACATTCCATGTTCTTCTTTCATGTTCATTACGAGTGACCAAGTTACCTTCTGACAGAAGTATTTTCTGCTCTCAGGCCCTGCTACAGTCTCTTGCTCTCCTTCTCCACATCGATGAATTTCATGAATGCACCATTCACAGTAAAGAAAGACGCTATTTAGCAAGCTGTCTGGCACAGAATAAATGCAGATATCACATTCAAATGACTTAAAATGGAAAGTGATTTGCAGAATGGAAGTGACTTGCAGTTGACATAACATCATTTCTTCCTAGTGATAACTGAATTATTGAGAGTGGGTGCTCACTGCGAGATACCATACACAGTGGATTCCATAACAAACACATTCAATGAGTTCACACAGGCACTTGTATGATTATTTTACACGCTGTTAGTATTAGGCTCTTCCACCACTCCAGCACATTTCATTGACTTCTGTCACATAGTGAAAAAACAAATAACTATGGTTCTACTGCCAAACACTTGAGTATATGGAATGAACATTTGTCAGCAGAGTAGTGAGTGTTTTAGGTACAAGTCCCAAAAATTAAACTGTAATAAGAAAGCAAAATAACATGGTGTGTTATCTGAAAGTAAAAATTGAACAGCTGAGTTGTAACTGAAAGATTTTTCTTTTAATATAAATGCTAAATGATACTATGGATAACATACCGAGGATGTAGAAAGGTAAAATATAAATAAATAAAGCCTAAGGAAATGCAATAATTCAATGACCAGCCAGTGGGCATTTTTGTGGTTAAAAGTTCCAAGCTGCAGTTTACATGTAAGTCGTAACAAATGTGGATCAAGAGAGCCTTGTCTTTTGCTAAGGCTTGACTTATGTGACAAACCTTGCATTAGGTTACCTTATGTACTTCAGCTATGTGTCATAGTGCATTCAGTCATCTGCTGGGAATGCCATGTTGTGAATAGTCAGCAATTTGCCTGTTCATTTGGAGCCTTTAATATCTCATTTGCTTCCATTTATCCATCCAGAATTCCTTTTTCCCATTTTTATACATGAGGTCAGGGTGTCACTTAAACAATGACAATCATCTAGAGACAGGATTCAGACCACTAGATGGCTAGCCCTGCCACAGATGTTCATACCATAAACTCACATGCACACTCACAACTATGGCCAATTTAGACTGCCAAATCCACGTTCTTCATGGCTTTGGAATGTGGGATGAAACTGCAGCACCTGGAGGAAGCCCAACCAAATGCAGGGACGACATGCAGACTCTGCACAGAAAGGACCCCAGCCAGGAATTGAACTAGATAACCTGTTGCTGTGAGGTGACAATACTATTTGCTATGCCACTGAGATTCTGACTCTTGAAATGGCCAGCTCGCCATACCTACCCTGATATGTTTTTTGAAATAAGCCTTCTGAAATCATTTTATTAACCGTAAACTTCAAGTATCACAGCTTCTGATTTAGCTGCAGTGCCTAGCTGTAAACCCTCCTATTAAAAGATGGTAATAATCCCATTACCAGTATAATTTTATGGTAGATCTAGAGTTCTGTTTGCTGAGAATTGCAGTATACTAATAAAGCCAAGGGATAGTTACTTTTGACCTCTAGTTTATTTTTACATCTATTAAATTTGCCACATTAATGAGTAAAGTGTTCGAGAATTGCTGGCAATTTCATGACCATTTCTCTCCATTAGAATTTTTACCAGCTGGTTTCTTATCCATAAATACTAACATGCCAGCTTCTGAACTGTTTCAGACAGTACAGTGGTATCTTTTATAGTGTAAGGGAGATTGAACTTATTCTGTGGGAGGAAGGCCTAATGGTTAAGGTGTTTGCCTTATAAACACAAGGTGCAGGGTTTGAATCTCACAAGGGATAATTGGCTAGGCTTAAAATGGCTTGCAAGGGCAGTTAGCCTAGTATGAACCTAAAAGAAATTGACATTATTATACTCCAATGGTCATTACCTCCCAAGCATCTTTTCTGCTTTGAGTACTTCCCTTTGTCTGTTATAATTTTACATGCCATATTAGGGTACCACGCATCTTGCATAGTTACCTGCTTTTCAATACTTCTGTTACTGAATGTGGTATCATGTATAAATCACTTCTTAAGATTAAAGTGTTTGGAAGATGGATGTGGTGAACATTTGTTTGTTCTTGAATAAAACAATTGCACTGTTAGTAAGATTCAGAATCTCCTCATTTCATGGCCATGCACTCCATGTACAGCATTTTCTGCTCTAGTCTATTGGCATCCAAGTCTAGTTTGTATCTTGTTCCCTTAGGTGTGTAGTCCTCCAAAAGCCTCACAGCCTTTTCTTCATCAAGCATTACAAACCTTTAAATGCATTATCCATTTCATATCTGCTTTTTCACAGCCAGTACATTTGCAGTTCAGCCTGATTAGCTACAATTCATTTAAATGCAGATATATACGAGGGCCCTAGCCTCCCATCTAATGGTTTTGTGCCTTTCTCCTGATGAATCAATAAAGACTTTGCGTAAATTCTATATATGACTTCTGCACTACTTTTCTTCAGTTCAAAATACCTTGAAGCCCCCATTCTCTGATTGACTGATCCAATTTTCAGCTGACAGAAAACTCAGTAAATTATTCAGCAGAGAAAAGTAAATCAGTTTTCTTTTATTTTAGCAAAATCTCCTTTACAAAGGATCCATACTCTTTCCAGTTGGATAATGTTCTCTGAAACATCTGCAGAAGACACTACATAACAACCTTTGCAACATAGATACTTCAGTATGCATTAACACTGTTTCTGCTTGATAGCATTATCCTTGAATGATATGGCCTTCATTTCTCTCTTCACATTGTGCCAGCTTAACAGTTTTACCATCACATCCAGCAGCCATAAACACCACAATCGTTACGTGTGTCCTTTCACAGACTGAATAATGTCATAGCAGACACTGAGATTTCTGCATGAATGCATACGCTTTGAGTACTACATTCCTTTCCTTTTGAACTTCTTGACTGAATATACTTTTTTCATTTCTAGCATGTCCTATAACATATCTTAGTTACTGAGTATATATCTAGGCAGTGAAACGTCACAGCATCTGAGATATCTACAAAGCAATGTGTAACAAGTATTTATTCATTCTAAAGGTTTGCTAACCTCTTAACTTGTGTCTTCCTCTTTAATTGTTTGTGATTTTATTTTTTTATTTGTTTGTGATTTTTGTGCAGCCTCAATCAGTTCATTGGATATTGTATGTTAGTTTGACTGGGGCAGAATTCTTCTCCAGGCCGTGAAAATGTTTTGCAGAATAACTATTGCACTGTATTACATTATTGAGGGGAGCATGAGTTAGTCTAGATAACTCCCTCATTCAATTCATTTATTAAAATTCATTAGTTAAATAGTTAAGTAAAAATAATAGTTTGATTGACAGTTTAACAATTTATTAAAAATACCTGGAACATTGGTCCTCATAAATCTTTCAAAATAAATAAACAGATCCAGAAGACCTCTGTCTCCTGCCAGTATCTCTCCAGCTGCCATCACTTAACAGGGAATGAATGGAAGATAAACTATGGGTTAGTAAACATAACAATGAATGGACAAATGGTGAGTCCTCTGCAAACAAAACAAAGTATGAATCTCTTAATGCAAACAACTTAGTGCCATCACAAACAGCAAGCCTCCACCACAACATTCCTACCTTCCTACTTGATTATGTTGTTTGTCTGTGGGGTTAGAAATCCAGTAGAGCATCCCATCACACTGGCAGTTTATCCATCTTGAGATTTATGCTGCGTGATGTGTTTGTTAGCCATGAACCTACTGTCCATAAGCAAACATGAGATAGTGTCCTGCATTTATATTGCAGATAAAAGCAAATGTTTCCCCAAACCAACAAAACTAAATAAACAAAAAATAAGCAGAAGCTCTATGCTACCCTTTAAGTCAATACTCATTCGGTTGGCTGCTCTGGTGGTTTCTTTGAGTCACTTTGATTGTCTCAGAGGAGCAAAAATACAGGAAAAAAAAAACGTTCTCCTATTAGGTGTGCAGGGCATAATGTTAGCTCGATAACTGTTTCTCATAAGGGTGTTTAGAAAGCACTAGATAGGTTTTAGGAGGTTCTGCAAACAGAAAATGCCATGAACAATGACTGAAATAAACTCCATACCTCTTTCTACAGAGGAACAAATAGGAGCCGGATTAAAAACATTTACTAAAAGAAAAACACAAAGAAACAAGGACTCTGACCTTTCCACTTTTTGAAAGAAAGCGCATTCCTTGTTTGTAAATAAGCACAATGTGAAAGGTCTGTGAAACAATCTAAGGTAACTGACATTTGGGATTTTATCTCCAGCAGAGTTAAACATGTTCTGCAGGATTTTATGCATCCCAGTAGCCTCCTTTCTACAAGGGAAACCAAATGCATGTCAAAAATGCATTAGGGAAACATTACGCTACTGGGAAAAATAGAGTAATACCTTTAGCAATCAGTTTCTTATAATTACTTGGCAAGGATATCACAGTTTCCATTCCATGTGAAAACGTTATTACATTTGGTATTTTCGGTACTACAGAAAATGTGTTAGATAAGTTTTAGTGAGAATAAATTTTTATTCTGAGCACTGTTACAACTCAGGGGTTGAATGATTTAAAAATACCTGTGGCCATTTTTTAATGAAGTTGAAACCCCTTAACACTCATTTTATTTCAAATGGATTCCTTAGGAAGAATTTTCTATTTTTAGGTGGTTTCACTGTTGAAATTGAATTCAAAATGTATAAATTATACTGACTGCTTACAGAAACTGTTAGGAAATATCAATTATTTCATCAATATCCTTTTCTAGTTCATATGATGATATCGTGCAGTACATGTTTGTGAAAAAAGAATCTAAGATGTTGTTGTTGGTTTGGAAGAAGAATGAATGCTATATGTCCAAAAAGTGTAAGGAACAATTTTTGTCACAAATGGATACATATTTATTATAATGTGATTTATTTAAATGATTAAATGTTTGCCTAGTTTACAATGATTTGGGGACTTATTTTTAACTCTTGATCTAATTAAGTGACTGAGCCATTGATGAATAAAATAGCTCGGTTATTACTTTCCCTTTTTGTCATAAATTATCACCTGTCTCAAGCATGTGAAGTTTCCCGATAACAGCATTTATTTATATCAGAAGTGATTTCTCCACAAATTTCTTATAAATTCTGCAATATTTGCAACTTGGATCACAACTGTAACTAACAAATATTGTATTACTTGTCTATTTGATGACATGTGCTTCGAAAAGTATTTTTTTTTTATTCAAATGCTTAAGCCACAAGCACAGTATGTCTAAACTGAAAGTTACAGTAATCTGTAACTTCTAGCATAACGATCCCAATTTAGATGATACCTAGTCTGAATGTTTACAATCAACCTCTCTGAAAGTAAGTGTTTCCTAAAAATTCTTACTGAACTATTTAAACTTTTACTGAAAATGTCTTCCTGTTTTCACTTTTTCCTTCCTCTTTTTGTTTCTGAATTATTAGTTTATATTTATGTGTTGTTTACTTATTTATTTATCTCTGCTTAGCTTTACATATGACTTCACGGTTCAACAACCACTGCACTTAGCAACACTCATATTGACACACAGCAATCTTATTCTCAGATATCATTCTATCACCATGTGTTATTTGTACTGATTGTTTTCTTTTCCTACCTGGTGCAAGGTGGGGATAGCAGCTTGCAGAAAAGATGAGGTGTATAAGGGACCCCTATTGTTTGTTGCTTGCAAGTTAATTGATATTTAAAACATCATCACTAAAAAGTCATTGTCACATCCTGTTATGGCAGAGAGAGAGTGTGTGTGTGTGTGTGTGTGTGTGTGTGTGTGTGTGTGTGTGTGTGTGTGTGTGTGTGTGTGTGTGCGTGCGTGCGTGCGTGCGTGCGTGCGTGCGTGCGTGCGTGTGTGTGTGTGTGTGTGTGTGTGTGTGTGTGTGTGTGTGTGTGTGTGTGTGTGTGTGTGTGTGCGCGTGCTGACATACACATTTTCAAATATTGCTATCTATCTATCAAAAAATCTTCAAACCCCCCACTCCATCTAAGTAATAGGTGCCAAACTTAACCCTGCCCCTTGCATATTAACTTAAAAAAGCTCTTCCCTTAAAACTACTATAGTACAGCACAGCTTCATACACAGTCACACACACTTGCACTAAATCTAACACCTAACGTTAGACACTCACATTGTGCACACACACACAATCTATATATTTGTCCTAAAATGCACACACACTTGCACACAAACTCGCAACCCCAGTACGGACCTTTGTTGACTTTCCAGAAATTGCATAAATAGCCATCCAAGCAAACGGTCTGTCTCCCAGTCTGTGGTGCCTTTTAGCTGTGTCACACAAATGAATGTTAACCAACTGCACTGCACCCATATATCTATATATAGAGAGAGAGTGAGGGGAGGAGAAAGAAAAAGGTGTGTGGGTGTTATGATGATTAAATTATAAATAATTATTCATAACTGTTATAAAGAATCTGTCACATGAATCAACTTTCTCACTGGCCATTGCTTGTGTGACTCCTCTACTCTTGGACAGTAATCAAGGAGTCTCAATCCTCACCATGATCACTGGTGAGGGATGTTCACTTGAAACAAAAATGGATACACACAGTATTTCCTGATGTAGTTCTCTGCAACAAGCACAAGTTGCCTTAAAAGCACACAGAGAACACACTCAGTCCTGGCAATGGCTTTTCCTCTCTCTCTCTCTCTCTCTCTCTCTCTCTCTCTCCAGGCCCCAAACAAGGCTCCCCACTGACACAGATGTAGAGTTGAGTTCTCAGCCAAGTGTCCCAAGCCAAGTTCTCCACCACCCTCTTTGTGAAATCAGTGATCTGTGTCTCTGCTCCAAGTGGCTGATAAACACACACTTTTTGAGATTTGATTTTCTCACACACACACACACACATACACACACACACACACACACACACACACACACACACACACACACACACACACACACACACACACACACACACTCACCTGGGAAAGGCTAGCACAGATTTATCTGCTATGGCCCCTCTGCCCAGACTATAAGGTAGATACTGCCGCTAAAACACTCCAAAGCCAGCTAATTTATGGCTCTTACTTATACTGAGTAGTTGTCGCCTCACAGTTAGACGTTGCCCATTTGATTCTCAGTTAGTGCGTCTTCTGTGTGTCGACATGCCTGAATGGGTGTTCCTTCGTTGAAGGTTGTGCGTTAGGCCCGGCAAGCCAGCACGTGAAAATCTACTGCAGACTGGAGTTCTGCTATGGCGACCCCTAACCGGGAAAAGCTGAAAGACACAAACAAACTTATAGTGAGTAAAATTAATACTAATACAAATGGTAGCGCTTGACTAATGTATCAAGGCTTTCAGGAGCATCCACAGTACCACCAAATAAATATAAGTACTCTTGAAGGTTAAAATATTCTTTAAAAGACCAGCCACAATGAAAATGTGAAATATATTTAATAATACATAATAAAATAACATGAAAATACTAAATATCTATTTACAATAAACAGAGTTTCAATCACAGGAAATATAAAAATAATGCAGATGGAAAAATTCACACTGATACAGAAAAACAGTAGTTAACTAATCTCACTATATTTTCCTGGCTGATCTAAAGAATTACTGTCCTGTAGTTCACTTACTAGAGCAAGGCAAAAGTATGTAGGTGAGTGGTTATTCTTTGTCAGGTTTCACATACAGACTGTCCTGAGGCTTCTCATCTAGTATTAAAACATCATTTCAGTGCAGGATTACAGAATGACATCACACACATCTGGTCACTGACATCTGGTTTCCACACTAGCCCCATTACTAGAAGCTGAACCAGAATCTAGCATATACAGGTATGTATCACAATACACACACATAAAGCCTTACTAAGATGTGTTATAGCATCTGGAAGCTATAAAGCCATTTCAAAAAGGTCCGCACTTCCAGGGTAGCAATTAGTTCTCCCCTATGGACAATACATTATGATTCCTAGTCATTGTTTTCATAGACATTTTGTATCTGGCTGCAATCAGAACTTTAAGATACAGTCTTTATGGCCTAAACCAGGTAATTTCATTTTAGACTATTTTTCATATTTAGCTGGATTGAGATGAGCCTCTTCTCTTACATTATCCTCTGCTACAATACATTCATTTCAATAGTTAAAATACAGTCTGACATACAGGTGCTTTTCTTTTCTGTCCAGCAGATCCCACTGTTGGTACATTTTTAACACAAGCAACTTTCCAAACAAATCTTTAACACAAGCACATATTCAAATCATTTTGATATACAAAGGACATGTAATTCTTTACAAAACTCCAGTTAGCTATGCTGGCATATGTTATACATTCACTGCTCTAGTTTCTCTGGCATAGCTGGCACTAACTCACATCATCAGACCTTTCCCCCATTTGAAGACTCAAGCTAGTTTCTTATGTGACTGGAGGAATGTTTCTTGAGAGGAATGAGTCTGTCTGGGAATACATTAACCCATACTGTGTCTTGAGACCCCATCTGCATTGTCATTGCTGACCCCACTATGGTGCTGTACTGTCATATCATCTAATTGCAACCCTGGACTGCACCTTAATAACTTGGCATTTTTCTGACTGGTTCAATGTAGCCATGTTAAAGGATTATGGTCTGTAACTACAGTGAATTTCCTTCCATACAGATAGGGTTGAAGTTTCTACAGTGACTATACTATGACTAGACATTCTTTTTCAACTGCTGCATAACATTCCTCTCTAGGTTGGAGTCTATGGTTGAGCTATACAACTGGGTGCTCTTCATCCTCTGAGGAAACCTGGCTGAGTACAGCCCGACCCAGTTGTTCAAAGCATCCACTTGCACAACAAATTCTTGGCTGTAATCTGGACTTGCTAACAAAGGCTGTCCTCCAAAAGCCCCTTTAAACTTTTGGAATGCCTGTTTACAGCCTGGCATCCACACTACATTATCTGGCCTGTTTTTCCTCATCAGGTCTGTGAGGAGATCAGTTATCGTACTATAATTGGGAACAAACTTTCTATAGTATCCCTATGTCCTCAAGAATGCCCTCTCCTGCTTTTTAACAGGGGCAGGCCACACCTGAATAACTTCTACTTTGGCAGGTTCTTGCCTGATCTTATCACTCCCAACTCGATGTGCCAAGTAGGAGACCTCTACCATACAGACCTGAAACTTACTGGCCTTAATGGTCAACCATGCCCTTTGCAATCTGCCCAGGACCTCCCTGACATGCTGAAGGTGTTCATGCCAGGAATGGATGTAGATGGCAATATCATCCTGGTAAGCAGGGGCATAATCTCATGCTCCTACTAGGATATGATCCACCAACCTCTGGAAGGTTGCTGGGGCATTTTTCTTCCCAAAGAGCATCTTCATGAACTCATATAATCTAAATGGAGTCACAAATTCTGACCTCTCTCTAGTGGTGGAAGTCAAGGGCATCTGCCAGTAGTACTTGGTCAGATCAATAGTGGTCAGATACTTAGTCCCACCCAGCTGCTCTAAGGCTTCATTTGTCTTAGGTATGGTGTAAGCATCTGACTCTGTGTGACTATTTCATTTTCTCTAGTCCACACAGAACCCGATGCTGCCATATTTCTTTGGTACCAGCACCACTAGGGAGGTCCAGAGACTGCTGGACTCCTGGATTACCCCAGTTCAAACATTTTCTGTATCTCATCCCTCACAGTCCTTTTGAGTCACTCAGGCATGCTGTAAAGGTCCTGCTTGATAGACTTTTGCAGTCTTGTATCCACATAGTGCTGCACCAGGTGGGTACACCTAGGATTCCCAGTGAACATGCCTCCAAACTCCTGTAGCACTGCTTGGATTTTTCAATCCTGAGTAGAGGATAGCCACTGGGACATTGTTACCCATTCTACTGATGTGTCAGTCCGAGCCTTACTAAGGAGATCAGTCACCAGATCCCCCTCAAACTCCTCCTGCCATCCACTGCATATAATCAGAACAAGGCCCTTCCAATCATGGTAAGATCTCATCATGTTAACATGGTACAATTTGTGCTCCTGTCTTCTGCAAAACAAGTTTACCATGTAGTTAACAACAATGGTCTTCCTTACCACTTCAAAGGGCCCCTGCCAAGCTGCCTACAGCTTACTGTATCTGACAAGAATGAGCACAATCACCTGCTGTCCCACAGCATAATCTCAGACTTGAGCATTCCTGTCATACCAGACCTTTTTCTGCTGTTGGGCTTTTGCGGGTTCTCCTGTGCCAAGCCCATGAGCTCCCTAAGCCTTGTCCAGAAGCTTAGGACATATGCCACAACAGACTCCTTGGGGAATTCACACTCAGCCCCCCATCATGAATCAAATCTAAAGGCACCCTCACCCTATGACCTTACATCAACTAAAATGGTGAAAAACCTGTGGATTCCTGGGGTACCTCTCTCTCTATGGAAACAGCAGATGAGGGAAATTTTGCCCCACTCTCTCAAATGCCTGTAGCATGGTCTTTAGTCTAAAGTTTAACCCCTCCACAAGACCAATAGTTTGGGGGGTATGGGGTGGTCTTTAGTTGCTTCACCCCACGGCACTCCCACAGACAAGCCAGCAGGTTCATCATGAAATTGGCTCCTATGTCAGGCAGTATTTCTCTCCTGAAACCTACCCTGCTGAAAATCTCTAACAATGCATTTGTCATCTTCTTTGCCTCAATAGAGGACAGGGCCACTGCCTCAGGATATCTAGCAGCATATTGTAATACCACCAGGATATACTTCTTCCCTGTGGAACATGGGGTACTCAGAGGCCCAACAATATCCATAGCTACCCACTGAAATGGCTCTTGAATCACAGACAAAGTCATCAAGTGACCTTTGACCTTGTCTCTTGCCTTGCCTACTTTTTGAAACTGCTCACAGGTCCTGCAGTATCCTGTAAAATCCCTTGTATTCCCAGGCCAATAAAAGTTCTGTATAATATGTCTCTTGGTATGCTTTATGCCCATATGTCCTACAAAGGAATGTCATGTGCTATGGCTAGAAATGCCAAATGGTAGGCTCTAGGGCTTACCAACTGCTGTATTACCTCACTCTCTACCCCTCCCTCAGGAGTCCACTTGCTATACAGTAACCCTTTGTCTCAGTATATGGACTCCCCCTTTCCTTGAGAATCAGGTACCTCCCTAGATATCTCCTTCAACTCTCTTAGTGTAGGGTCTGAGAGCTGAACCTGTCTCAACTCTACTTTTGTGACCCTTCCCAGCTCCCCTTCCACAGGATGTCTGGTATCTTCTGACAGCGGTGCCTCACTGTCAGCTTGGGTACTACCACTGACCTCTGCCCTTGCAGTCAGTCTGTCCAAGGAAGCACCAGTACCTACCAGCAGCTGTTGCTCACCTTCAGGCTCACTGTTACAGGTTAGCTTCCTCCCTGAAATACCCACCTCACCAGCCTTGGCTTCAGATGTGGGGTCTGTCTGGGTCTCCTCCAGGCTACCAGCCACACATGCCTGACTGCACCCCTGACTGTGTGTAACTGCATGGACAAAAGGTACAGAATTATCACAATTATTTCCTGTCAAGACATCTGCAGGGATATCCTCAAACACACCTACTTCCTTGCTTCCTTTTCCACCGTCCCAGTCAAGGTGAACCCTGGCCAGAGGCATTTGGAATAGGATCCTTCCTAAATCTCTGACTAGAGTGGACTTCCCGAGCAAGTACTGCTCCTGTTTAACCACTGCAGGCTTCACAATGGTTGTATCAGAGGCTGTGTCTTTCATAGCAGTGGTCTGTTTTCCACCCACTAAGATAGGATATAAGCTCCGTGGAGAGTTTGGCACCCCTGTTGTCTACAGACAACTTACCACTAGCATACTGTTATTCCCACTTGCTGGTTCCCCCAACTTTTCTTCCCCTCCTTGCTTCCATGGACATCTGTATGCTGCATGGCTCCACTGGTTACATTTAAAACATCTGACCCTTGATCCTGGTTGTGTACTTGAAAGAGCTACTTCCCCTGTTACTGGTGGACTCTGTTGGGGTGGTTTAGCCAGCCCACCATGGGTTCCCTTTTATCCATGTGCAGCACTGATTATCCCCTTTTGTGCAATGATGCTCTGCTTGCTATGTAGAGATCCTCTTTTTCCCCAGCTCATCTGCACAGTTACACTCCTGGTCTGCCAACCAGATTCTCATGTCCTCAGGCAAAATGCAAAGGGCTTGTTCCCACACTAAAAGGTCTGCCAACCTTTCAAAAGTGGTCACCTGACACCCACTCACTCACCTATGAAAATAAGTGCTTAACAATGTAATCACATGCACTTTCATCTGCATTCCGTCTGTACTCACAAAACTTTTTTCTGTAAGTTTCAAGTGTTAACTTAAAGCATTCCAATAAACATTGTTTAACTATATCATAGTTTAAGCAATCAGTATCAGACAATTTAGAACAACTTAGAAACAGTAGTTATAGCTTTACCATGGAGTAAGGGGGGTCAGGAACCATATCCAGAGCCCTTGGTCAACATTATATTGTTTACATACTCTTTCAAATACATGAATAAAACAATCAAAATGATCAGCCCCTGTAAACTATGGAAGAAATTTCCAAACAACAAAGATCCAAATTGTAGAATCCAACGAAAATCCCAGTATGGCCAAAAAAAAGTTTAATGCAATACAAGTAGCAAAAAACACGAAGTAGCACTCCAGTGCCTTGGCTTAACATAAGCCTTCAAAGAGTACTTTCATCATTCAAAACCCCATTATTTATACCCCACAGTTGCCAATCAAACAATTAAACAATTAGATAATATAACAATTACATACTTAAATAACATATTTAAAACATTACAATTTAAAGATACATTTCATATCATATTCTAAATTACACATTTCCAACAGCAGTCTGTGTTCAGATCCTGTGGAACCAAAGTCCCATATTTCAAAATAAAAAGTGCTTCCTTATATAACAACACATTTCTTATGTAATCACTGTCTCCCTCTCCTTGTACCTGTTCTAAAATAGTAGCCTCTAAATCTACAGAATTACTCTTATGGTACAATTTAAAATGTTGGGCTAAAGAACTCTCTGTTTTACCTAGCCTTATATCTCATAGATGTTCTGATAATCTCTTTTTAAACATTTGCTTAGTTTGCCCTATATAGTATTTATTACAACTACATTTGATTGCATAAATCACCCGTTCTATTGTGCAATAATGTTCCCCTACTACTTCAAATTTGATTTTATTAATTTCAGGAAAAGTATGTACTATATGATGACACCCTAAACAACTACCACATGGTATTGTTCCTTTGAATTGAATCTGCTGTAATAACCTATTATTGGGACTCTGAAATTTAGTATGAACTAACATATCCTTCAAACTTTTTCCTTTCTTATACGAGAAGACAGAATATTGTTGTACTAATCCTGATAGCTCTTGAAATTTATATAAAAATTTCAATGTCCAATAATTTGTTTTATACTATCACTTAAAATAGTATAGGTCATTACTGCAAAGAAACTATTATCACTAATTTTATTCTTCTCTCTTTGTGTAGAGGCTCCATCTCCTATATTAGCAGTACCTCCATAGCTTTCTTTCCTTATTCTTTTAACACGTTTCTCTATCACCTGGATACCGTAATTTATGTTCTTAAATATATCCACTGTACGCTGCAACTCATTTTCAAAATCATAATTATTATTACATATTCTCAAAATTCTCAAAAAGTCTCCATATGGTAGAGATTCCAAAGTGTGTCTGGGATGACAACTATTGCCTAACATAAACTGGTTAACTACTTCAAACTTTCTGTGTAAATTAGTATTTATTTCCTTTCCAAATACCCCTTCTAATGTTATATCCAAAAATGAAATTGTATTACCATATTGCAAACCATCACACTGTATAAAAAATCTGATAGATTGTAACTCTGTTAGAAAATTTTGAACAAGTTCTATTCCACCTTCACAAAGAAAAAAACAAATCATCTATTTATCTAAAATATAACTTAACATATTGCCTATAAAATAAATTTGTATAGATATATTTTGTTTCAAATATGCCCATAAATAAATTAACATACATTGGCACAAATGAAGAACCCATTGCTGTACCTTGTAGCTGGTGATAAACGTTGTCTAAACTTTTCTAAACTAAATTTTAAAAGTTCCATGACATAATGTGCTAATGGATTATCATCGAAATATAAATTAAGGGTTTCCATCCCATGTATGTGTTTGATATTTGTGTATAGGCTTTTTACATCTACCGTTGCCCAGTACATTTCCTTTTCCAGTTAACAGTTTTTATTTTTTCCAAATAATCAAATGAATACTTAATATATGAAGGGAGAAGTACAACTTCCTTTAATAAACATTTATGTAAAACCAATCCTAAATTGTGTAAAAAATATTTTCTTGCAGACACAATTGGTCTCCCAGGTGGATTAATTAGATTTGTTGCACTTTGGATAAACAGTAAAACTATGCCATTTCTGTTTATTCACAAGATAATTTCTGCTCTACATCTTGTTCAGTCCAATACCCTAACCTTAGCCCTTTCTTGATATTCTTCTTTCACTTCTTCAACTTTAGATCTCATAACTTCTTCAAATACTTGGTCTTCTTGTAGCAAATCATAGCATGATACTATATTGTGAATGGTGCATAACTATTTTATTTCCTTTATCTGAAGGTTTTATAACAAGTTCTTTCTGATTGGAGAACTTTTTTAATGCTAACCTTTTAACTTTAACTTTTAACCTTTAACTTTTTGTCAAATTATAATCCACATTTCTTTTGTCAAAATCTTTAAACAACATTTCTATTTCAAAGTCAACCATAGACTGAATTTTTTGTATCCCCTCATGAATAAATGGTGATATGAACTTGCTTATAACCTTTAAATCTGGTGTCTATAGGACAATAAACATTTACATCTCTTGCATGAAACAGAAGATTCATCAGACACATCATTTATTAAAACATCTTCATCTGTTGTATCAACTGTCACATCATGTATATTTCCGACACAACTACTTTCACTATGTGCATTCCTATAAACGTGAAAATAATACCATAAATGCAGTTTTCTAATCATCCTAAAAAATTCATTTTTAAAACAATGTATTCTTGGTAATACTGTGGGTATAAATTTTAAGCCACATTGTAAAATCGCATTCAAATTATCATCCAGCATACAACTTGACAAATTCAAGACATTAGTATTATTAGTAACCATTTTGTCCTTTTATTATTTTTCCACTATCGCTGATATGGACTTTCTTTCTGCTGTTTGCGATCATATTCCTGGTGCTGTCGCTTTCTTTGCTGATACTGTCCACCCCTCTGACAAAAATTCTCTTGCATATACTGAGCATTACTAGGTTCAGGCAAGGAAGGATATACTTGTTCATCTTCTAAATCACATTGATACTGACTGGTATCACTGAAAGACGCTTCATCTCTCGCTTTCCTTTCCCCTTCCTGTTTTTGAAAGCGGACTCGTGAACTCGATCTCTGATTCATTGGCCTAAAAAAGACCTTACCATTTTCATAGTCTCTCAGGTCTCTTTTGATCTTATGTAGCTTCTGTTCACATAGTTTCTTCTCATAAACACCCAGTTTATCTTGGATGTCACTTAGACATATTTCTAAATTGGCTTTATCAATTGACAGCAACATATTATTACAGACTACATTAATATCTTTCCTTAATGCAGAGAATTTAACCTCATCATGCTATACTAGTATCTTAGTCCATTCAAGCGAACATTGGTGAGCAGCTTTTTCTCATCTCTGCCTAAAAGCTTACTTTTCTGTACTAGACATATCAAACGGCAGAGAGGGAAATTTCATGGAAGAAATTTACTGACCGTTATTGCTTCTATGGTTCAGTTATTCCCTTCCCCATTACCTCCATGACCATGATGAAGAGTCAGCATTTATTTCTCATGTTGACACTGCTTCTCATTTTCTTCAGCCTCCAAATGCTGCAGTCTCTCATTTTCTTTGGCCTCCAATCATTGTGGTTTCTCATGTTCCTTGACCTCCAAACATTGCAGTCTTTCTGCTGATTCAAATTCCAAATGTTTGGCGTCCAGTTCAAGTCTCTTTAACTCCAGATTAATTTTTATGTCCTCTGAGGAAAAGGTGAACTGTCCTATTTCTGATTGTTGCACATCCCCGTAAATGGACAGGTTGTCTTCCTGGTTGTTGGTCTGGGCTACAGCTTCAACTAAGGCTGAAATAATTTCCTCTTTAGTCACATTGGCATGCACCAGTCCTTTGGCTTTGCACACCTTGGCCAACTGGTTCTTTGTCAGCTTGCCATAATCCTCTGTTGAAATCTTTGCCTTGCATGCTTTCATTGACTAAACTAAATTAACAAAAAATAAATAAAAATATTGTGAAAATTAAACTCTATATGTTGACCCTGTGGCTGTTGAGAGTACACACACCTTCAGTGACAACTGCCTACAGGCTACAGAAGTTCAATTAATATCCACACCACTACTTATCAGTATGTGACATCACTCCTCTGGGACAATAAGCAAGGAGTCTCAATCCTCACCATAGACACTGGTAAGGGACATTCACATGGAACAAAAATGGATATATACTGTATTTCCAGATGCAGCTGTCTGCACCAAGCACAATTTCCTTTAGGAGCACACAGGAAATGCACTCAGCCCTGGGGCTGAGTTTCCCTCTCTCTCTCTCTCTCTCTCTCTCTCTCTCTCTCTCTCTATCCAGGCCCCCAAAAAACTCCCCACTTAAACAGCTGTAGAGCTGAGTGCTCAGATGAGTGTTTGAAGCCAAGTCTTCCACCACCCTCTCTGTGAAACCAGTGCTCTGTGTCCCTGCTCCAAGTAGCTGACACAGGCATACTCTATGAGATTTGATTTTCACACACACACACAAACACACACACACACACACACACACACACACACACACACACACACACACACACACACACACACACACACACACACACACACACACCTGGGGAAGGCTGGTACAGATGTATCAGCTGTGCCGCTTCTGCCCAGACTATAAGGTAGATACTGCCACCACAGCACTCCAAAGCCAGCTAAGAGGTGTTATAGCATCTAGAAGCTATAACACCATTTCAGAAACTTCCACCTTTCTGGGCAGCAATTAGTTCACCCCTAAGAAAAATAAGTAGGATTCCTATTCCTGGTTTTCACAGACATTTTGTCTCTGGATGCAATCAGAACTGTAAGATAAAATCTTTATGGCCTAAACCACGTAATTTAATTTCAGACTATTTTTCAAAGTTAGGTGGAATGAGATTAGCTTCTTCTCTTCCAGTATCCTCTGTTACAATAATTTAATTTCAGCATTTGCAATACAGTCGGGCATACAAGTGTATTTCTTTTCTGTCCAGCAGGATCCACTGTCGGCACACTCTTAACACAAGCAGCTTTACAAATACATTTTCAACACATACTCAAACCTCGTTCTTATGTGGTGTGATTTATTAGAATATTGAATGTTGTCAATTTTATCTTTATGTATGTGTAATTGGTGAAATGGGTTATACTTGATTTTACTTTAAGTGTTAAAACTTGTTTTATTGGTTGTCTTTGTCACGTTGCTTTTTAGGAGGGGTACATGTGGAGGCATTTTTGTTTGTAAAGGTGTTTCTGAAGAAGCCTTTGGTTATACACTGATGAAAGCATTAACATTTATTTCAATAAACCTGGTTCATCTAGTTCTGTTGTTTCCTTGTTCCAACCTGGACTGTTTCAATTTGTACATGAGACAAGATGGTGGAGGGCAGGGATTGCTACTGCACATCCAAGGTGATGCATCTTGGAGAAATAACCGATTTGCAAACCTCAGAGTTTTTAATTTAGCCATAAGGCATTTAGACAAATCATATATAGGTTATGTAGGCAGTTACAGAGAACTGGAAGATAACTGGTGATTAATTAATTAAATTGCACAGTTATAATAAGTCAGGCAGGATATAGGTGCAGATGTAGCTCAGGAAGATACATAAGGAATAAATGCAGGGATCCTAGATTAAGCTAAACAGACTTATGTACTTAATTCTTGAGAAAACACAAACATTAGCATTATATCACAAATGATTTAAACTTGTATTTCTCTGTCTTTTTTGCTTTTAATATTTATGGTTAAAAAACACAACTGTGCTTTTAAGACAGATGATTTTTATGTAATTAAAATGGGCATTTGCAGTCTGATATAGATTAATATATGTGGCTTGACTTGACTTGCATTCCACTGCAGAGGACTGTGTTGTCATACTCCTACATAAGGTGTATTTCCTTTCTTTGAATGCCATTTTATTGAATGACATTTGTTGACTCCGTTTTGGTCAGTCATGTCTTCAGAACAATATTCAGTGGGGAAAGGGACATTATTCATTTTGTGAGCTCTCAGGGTTTATACATGTAAGTCACAGGGGGTATGGAAGGTGCAGATGGGGTTTGCCCCTCCTGCAAACAAGAATTACCTATTTATTATTCATTTCAAACCAGTGTTGGTTTCATGCTTCTTTCAATGTTTTTTGCTTTTTGTTTTATTCAATTTAATGAACTATATCCAGTGGCGGCTGGTGACTTCAAATCAAAGTGGGGCTGCAGGAGACAGCTGAATAGGTGGGGTGAATGGGAAGGGGTGTGGCCAATCAGAAAGAGGAGGAGCTATGTTCAAAACCACAAAAACTGTAACTTTAATTAAATACACTGCCCTGGCTGCCAAACCGTCATTACGAGAGTCCAATCAAGACAAAATGAAGTGTAGAAAAAAAGAAAATATTTCAATGCATTGGCTGCATGACAGCTTACTTAATATCTAGATGGAAACAAAAAATTACTTTTTAAATAAATTACTGGAATGCCAGTCAAAATCAAGTATAAGAAAAACAAGCCGCACTCAACTCAAACAACTTCTCCTTGCACTGCAGTTCTAATTATAATTTATATTCAGCTTTATTAAAGTACCAAGTAACATGCTGAAAGTAGCAATCTCTGTGATACCCCCACTTGTAAAAATGTTTCTTATCCAAAAAAGACCTGCTGCCTGACAACAACTATCTACTTGTTTCACAGGGAAAACATGATCAAAGTAAAAAATGAAAAGAAAACAAGAAACAAGCTCAAGATACATTGCTTAAAGTATTACTGCACAGGTTATTGACCACACATGATAGATTGGCATTCTGTTTAGTTTACAGGTAAAGCCTGCAAAGATGACTTCAAGTCTCCAGCAAAGGTAATGAACTTCTTAACATAATGTAATATTGTCCTTTATGACAAATACTGTCATATGCATTTCAGTACCAAAGGCATATACGTTATCTAGTTATGTAAGTATTATTTGCATGGCAACAACAGAAAGCCTTTCAATGTTGGCACTTATTTAACAGTATGCTTATTAAAGCTTACTTGCATCTTACAATCTCAGACAAGCTTACCCGATGGTCATTAAAGCATTGCTACTTAAACACAGAGCAATAGGCACTTTCTGAATAATAATAAGCATTAATCAACAGTATAAACATATGACAGAAACCAGAACATTCTGCAACATCAAGGACAGATGAAAAGCCACTGTAGTACTTGTGTCTACCTTGGATGGGGGGATAGTCTGCACATTTAAGCTGCATAACTGCTCCTTGCCTTGCTTGGACACATCCAGACTTACTACATGGGGGAGTGGGATGCAACACATATGTCACATTTCGAAATGTCTCTGGCTGACTGTGATGGTCCTGACACATTTGCTATACCTCTCAATCTCAGAGGAAGAAATCTGGAAAAAGCCATACATAGAAGTGGGACAAAGGCCCAAAAATAAGGACAATTTTTAAATATTGCTCTTATAAACTTAGAAAGATAATAGAATAGTAGGTTTTGCATTAGTATGAATGTTCTGAATGGTATGAAATCTGAAACTCAAATGTCTGTCATTATTTTCTAACTTCAATCTGTAATGATTTGCCACTAATTTGCCAAAAATGGACCAAAAATGTGATGCAAAAATATAAAATAGCCACACAGTGCAGCTGGGAACCTGTCAAAGAAGGGACACTTTTTAATATTAGTACTGTTAACTTGAGCAGCTGACAAAATAAAAGAATCTTCATGCATTTCTGAAACAAAAGTAATCTATAATTATTACAGTTATTTATTAATTGAAAACCATCCACATTTTCTTCCAAAATTGCCATTTTGCGGAGGGATTATCAGGGTAAGAGCAACATTTTGAGCCAAAATCGGGGACAGTTGAGAGGTTTGATATGCCTAAGTCTATAAAGCAATTTATTTGCACTTACCTCTCAACCTGTTAATGCAGGAAATCTAGACAAGGCCCAACTATATTGGTGGAACATATAAACAGTACTAAACATTGCTCTTGTATAAACTGAGACAGTGGATAGAATAACAAGTCTTGCTTTAGCATGCATTTTTCTGAAGGTTATCAGTATCTGTCATTATTTAGTGACTTAATTCCTAAATGATTTGCCAAAAAACACATATTTTATGAGGAACAAACCAAAACTAAGAAGCAAAAGTCTATTCATTCTGTGAAAATCTGGACAGTTGAGAGGTATAGTTCAGCCGGGGCTGTCTTTGAGTTTGCCGCCCTTCCCCCTCACAAAATCCTGGTCAAATGGAGCCTGCCCCCTGCAGCCATTCCAATGAACCATTACTTGGATATTTCACCCCATTTACCATAAACACTAATGTGCATACTGCTTAACTTCTACGATGATTTGGACTTCATTTGAAAGTTTTATTTTGCATTTTACAGCACAAACACCAAGGCATCTGATAAACAAAGCATTGCAGTCTCACAATGAAAACAGACTTAGCATTAAAAATTCTCTACCCTTAAAACTCACATTCATTGAAACCCACATCCAAAGAAAATACATTTGGCTAATGGCAGATAAAGATTAACTTTGGGCAATTTTCAAATGATAGACCCCTTGCACACAAAACATTCATGTGTTCTGTGATGCACCTTCCTGATTGCATTGAATTATATTCCTTGTATAATACAGTACAGTTGTTAGAGGGTGTTTTAAATTTGTTTTGAACATTTTTCCAGTAAACAATGAAACAATAATGGCAAAACTGCCCAATTGAGAACATTTCCATCATAAAAGTCTACTCAAACTTCTACATTCCACCAGTATCAGTAAATATGCACAATCTCTGCAGAAGTAAAAGTCATTTAAATAATTCCACATTAATAAGATCTGTAACTAATGAAGAGGTTGCTGCTAGCAAACAACTTTATATTTCATTGTTTCATCTACAGATAAAGTGCCTGTTGCCCTTGAGGAATAAATTGCCTATATTACATTAAAAAATTGATAAGCTAGTAATATTGCAATAGGGAATGGATGGCAAATAATGGATGGGTTCATAGTTACTAGGTATCTTCGCCAAAGAGGACATTCTCAAGATAGCAGCATCCACTCCATTTACAACACAGTACAATATCAGCAATGCATCTGCATACTGTGATAGTAGAACCCTTAGCCTTCTGCATCAAAAGCAAGAACACTACCTGTTGTGCTATTAACAATGCAAAAAGCCTCAGCATAAGCAGCACTAAACTTCCCTTCCCCTGCAGCTCTCAGCTCCGTGTAAAATCTACTCGACACTTGGCTGTATCTCTCAACTTTGCAGCCCAAGACATCTGGAAAATGCCAAAATGTATTGGGGAGGGACAAGAGCCCAAAAACCAGGGACACATTTTAAACATTGCTTGTATAATCTTAGAAAGTTGCTAGAATAAAATGGTGTGTTACCACCATGCATTTCGCTGCCAAGACTTGAACCCAGGACCTGGAGCAAAACAGTCAGAGCAACATACCACTATGCCAAATCAGCTGTTTTGTGAAAGAGAGGAAGACTGAAACTTAAATGGCAACCATTTAGTGAATTCAGTTTTCACCATAGCTGTCAACCTCTTAGCACAAAACAGCTGGACAAAGCCAGTAATGGGAGAATACAGCCCTCAAACATATTCAGTGAATTCAGTTCTCACCATAGCTCTCAACCTTAGCACCAAAAACCTGGACAAAGCCAATAATGGGGGAAGACAGTCCCAAACACAGGGACAAATTTCAAATATTCATCTTATAAACTTAGAAAATTGCTAGAATAAAAGGTTTTGTGTTACTATGTGCTTTCTGAAGTATGATATGAAGCAAATAAATAAATATGAAGTAAATATGAAATATAAAATAAATAAGCATAAATATGAAGTCTGAAAGTCAAATGCCTGTCAATTTTATTTACTTAACATTTGATCTGAAGTTGTTAATTTCTTCCTATTCATCACTGATGGGTTCGGTTCCCAGCCCTCAGGACTAAGTCAGCCTTCTACCAAGCTTGCATGCACCAAAAACTCTCGAGCTAAGCTGCTACCCGCAATGCCCTTCACTCAGTTACATCAGATTTTGTTTGCCGCGCAGCCATATAGCAGCGTTTCACCGAGCTCTCCAGCTAAGTGCTTTATTTTATATATTTATAAGTTTTGTAAAAATCTTTTCTTGTTAATTGCTTGTTCTTTGATATTTTTCTGAACTCAGCTCTACCCACAGGTATCCCTTTCGTAGCATTGTTGGTATTTTGAACTTTCTCCATTTGTGGTATCCTATTACCATTGTTGGTATTTCCTCTCTCTTTACTTTCTTCACTTTCCTCACTCTTTCCTTTTTGTGTGAGAGTGTTTGCTATTATGCCTGAGTAGAAGGGAACTACGGGGTTTAAACACTGTTCTTCTTGCAGTGGTAAACTTCTGAATAGAGACCTTCATGAAGAGTGCATGTACTGTTTTGGGGTTGTGCATTTGTCGGCGAAACCCCCATGTGATATTTGTGCTAGCTTTAGTTAGCAGATGCTGAATGAACGTCAGAATAAATTGATTCTGAAGGGCCTGCTTCAATCGCCTTTTTTGGAGGCTATTTCTGTGACAGAGGTCTCATCCCCTGTTTCTGTGGACAAGAAATGTCCTCGCTCAGACCCCTCTTCACCAGTTGGTGACAGAGGTAAAAGCCATAAGCACAAGGCCCAAAAGACTTCCTCCCAGCAATGTACTGCCTCCTCAGTTCCGACTACATCGGTTCCGAGTTCGACTCAAATGAAACTTACCAAGGTTGCCTCGTCTGCACCTACCCTGGCACTGATGACTATGGTGCCATCTACTACCCCAGTTCTGATCAGTTTGTCTGTCTCTGTCTCGACACAGACATTGCCCACCTCCACTCAGATGTCGGTTCCAACAATAACTTCGTAGCCGTTCTTGACATCCACCCCAGTTGCGACCTCAGCTCTGAGCCCGTTCTCGACTCCAACCATTCCATTGCTGACGGTTTCTATGCTGGAATCATCTGTGCCATTCTGTGATATTCCACAGACCCGATACTCTTCTGTGGACCCGTTTGCTGGACAAGCCTGCAGCCCCTTTTTGGACTGGCCTGATTCCCCCTCAGGGGCATCAGTAAAATCCACCAGAAGCCTTTTAGAATTGGATGTGGTGCCCCTTTTTGACTAGCTGCTGACCGCCAGGGGAATTTCAAATTTGCCTAGACCCTATCCCACTCCAGGCTTTGGGTCTATTAGTCCGGTGACCCCTACATACTCTCCTCCCTTGGATCCCTTGGTTCCAAGGCTCATGTATCCAATGTTTTCAAGAGGACACCCTTCCTCAGCGCCGACAATGACAGTATCCTCAATCACATGTTTGGGGGGGGTGGAACCTCCAGTTCCGGTCTCAGTTCTAAATGTATTGTCGGTCCCAGCTTCGGATCCGAGGGTGACTACCGCCCCAAGTTTGTTTGAGGCTCCATCCCTGGGGACAGACCATGTGGAGCAGGATGTGAATCTGGTTCGGATTTTGTCTTCTTTGGTTCCGGGCTCCCACTCCTCTTGGAGAGGATGGAGATGGAGATGGAGAGGGTGCTTTCTTCTAGCAATCCTCCAATGTTAGTTATTCTCCCAGTTTCTTCTGTGCTGCATCTGTCAAAGGCCACCCCCCAGGACTCCAAGAGCACAAGACCCAGGAAACCCCTGTCCAGGGTATTTCCCTTTCTGAGCCTTCTTCGGATGCTCCCACCGAAGAACCCCCTTGGAAACAGGTGTGTAAGAGTAAACACATTGGCTCCCCAGAGGAGTCCCTCATGGAAAATGCGGACTATGATGATGGGGAAGGATCCCCATGGTCTCCCCCTGACAATGTCTCTTTTGCAGACATCATGGAAATCTTGAAACAGAGGGGTGACTGGAAGCCCTCCAATCCTTCCTTGAAGGAATCCATATTCCTGCAGGCCTTTCACTCTCAGCGCTCTACTTTTTATGTGACCCTCCTGCCGATGATTTGGTTAAGCTCATCATGCAGCAGGCAAGGAAGAACCTGGACTCTGTTAAGGCCATCCCCAGGAGATGAGACCAGTTACTCTCCTCTCCAGAGGATCAACCTCATTGGTCTAGAGGTTTGCCAGTGGATGCCATGGTGGTGGCGGCAGCCATGAAAAAGGACCTTGTGGAAGACAGTCCTGCTGTTCACCCACCGAACAGGGAGTCCCGGGCAGTGGACAGATTAGGGAAGTGAGTTTTTGCATCAGTGACCTTTGCAGTTAGGTCTTTGAATGTTTTGGCACATTTTACGAGGCTCCAGAGAGATCTTATGTCCGAACTCTCTTGAATCCTTGCAGGCCAAGTTTTGGATGGAGCACGAGATAAAGTTGTATCCCAACTTGCCACCCTAGAGTCAATTTCCAATTCATCTATGAGGTTGTTTTCACACGCAACCAAAGGAGTGGCTAGAGCCGAGGGTACAGGTGTAGTCATGAGATGCCATGCCTGGATGCACATTTGTGACCTCGCGGACTCCTTCAAGTCTTCCTTTTTAAATGCCCCTATCAAACCATCAGCTCTGTCCGGTGCTAAGGTCAAGGATACATTAGCCAGGTGTGAGCAAGATGGGAAGACCTTGTCTGCCATAGGCCTATGCTTTTCCAAACCTCAGCGTTCCTTCTCCAGGAATAAGAAGAGCAGAAAGATGTGGCATAAGAAGTCTCAAGGTCCTTTCCGTGATGCACGTGGTGAGGACTCCTCCAGAGGCAGAGGGGGTTTCAATAATGGAAAATGCCCCTTTTGAGGCAGAGGGGTCCCTGGAACCAGGGCTCCAGAGATTTCTTCTCTGGTAGAACATATCAGTGCTGTTGAAGCGCTGCCCGATTGCTTTCCTCTGGATGCAATTGGGGCATGTTTTTCTCTGCACCAAGCTGCCTGGCTCTCTGTTACAAATGATCAGTGGGTGCAGAGATTCATTACCAGATGCTACCATATTCCCCTAATATCTTATCCATGACCTCTGAAATCCCTTCCTGATGTTTCACCCAGTCAAAGGGAGGAGGCAGCTTCTGAAATACAATGTCAAAAACGAGCCATCCAACAGGTCCCTCTAGATCAGTGTGGATAAGGGTTCCACTTAAGATTCTTTTTGGTGCCAAAGAGGATAGCCAAATAAACAAATCGGTAGTTCAGACCAAGTTCCGCATGGTCACGATTCAATCCATCCTTCCCTTTCTGCAGGAGGGTGTTTGGATGCGCTCATTAGATCTTTGGGATGCGTATTACCATATCAAGATGGACAAGCACTCCAGGAGCCTCCTTCACTTCTGGTTGGGAGCCAATCACTACCAATTCAGAGCCCTGCCTTTCAGTCTCTCGACGGCTCGCAGAGTGTTCACGAAATGCATTGCAGTGGCAACAGCTCATCTGAGACTTCAGGGATTCCAGGTGTTTCATACCTAGATGACTGGCTCCTCTCTGCCCCTACCAAGCGTCTACTGGTCAGGGCCATCCGCTACACCCTGGTTCTAGCGGAGTCACTGTGCATCACCATGCACTGGGAGAAATCCAATATTCAACCCTCACAACAATTGGAATTCATAGGGACAATATTTAATACCCAGTCAAGCCTGATCTCAATTCCTCTTCACAGGCTTGAGAGATTAAGGGCACAGGTTCAAGTGATACTCTGTCAAAGAAAGATGTCTGCAAGGAAAGTTATCCAGGCCATGGGGTCTATGGCTGCAGACATCCCTATTATTCCCCTAGCCAGACTACACATGAGATTACTACAATGGCTCCTTCAGGCCCAATGGATACCCAATCTTCACCCCCTGAGCTCACAGATTCTCATCATCAACACTTGCAAACAAGATCTCTAGTGGATGAGTACAGATGAAAATCTTTGTTGTCACCCCTTCCAGGCTCCCAGCCCAGTGCCACGGTGACCACGGATGCTTCCCTGATGGAGTGGGGAGGCCACTTCCAGGAAAGTCAGTCCAAGGCACATGGTCCAATGTAGAGGTCAACTTGCATATCAATGTCCTGGAGTTAAGAGCAGTGCTACTGGCATTGCAAACTTTCCATCTGCTCCTTCCTTCCGGAATGATTGCTTTCCAGTCGGACATGTCCGTGGTGTGGTGCATAAATAAACACGAGGGATCAAGTCCTACCCCTATGTCACAAAGCCATGAGAATCTGGCAGTGGGCAATAGCTTCCAACCATTTTCTGATCACATTACATATCCCGGGGAGCTCCAATGTGATTGCAGACAGGCTAAGCAGATGCATTCTCTGTCCTCATGAGGGGTCTCTCACCCCAAGTATGGCGGTGAAAATTTTCAGTCATTGGAGCCAGCCATGCTGCGACCTTTTTGCCTCCCCCTCAAACACAAAATGCAGCAACTACTTTGCCCTTTTTCCCCCACTTGGGGAGTCACTAAGAGATGCTTTGATTCACGATTGGGTCTCCTTTATGCTTAGCTTCCAGTTCCTCTAATCCCCCTTGTTCTGAGGAAAGCTATTCAGTTGAGAAGCAAATTGATTCTCATTGCCCTGTTCTGGCCTCATCAAGTATGATTTCCCTTCCTCCGACCTCATCTATTACAACCTCATTGGATCCTAGACACTCGTCAGGACCTCATATCTCACCCACAAGGGCTGACTCCCCTGAATCTGTCCACTCTCAAGCTGACAGCTGGGTTTCTCCACTTCCATTAGTTGCCAGGCAGGAAACCCTCTCTTCACCCGTATGTGATATTATCTTGGCCTCTCATAAACCATCAACCAGGAAACTTTACAGGGACAAATGGAAAAGATTCTCTATTTGGTCACATAATCAGAAGCTAGATCCATTCTCAGCCCCCATAGCCACTATTCTTCATTACCTGGCTGAACTGTTCGACAATGGGACATTAGCTTCCACCATTGCAGTCCATCTAGCAGCTGTTTCCAACCTCATGATGGTTCAAATGGAGTCCTGCTTATTTCCTCTTGCCTTTGCAAGACTTTCCTCAAGGGTATTTTCCACAGCAGGCCTCCCATCAGGCAGCCGATGGAGGCATGGAATCTGTCCTGGATTCTGCAGTCTCTTTCTCTGCCCCCTTTTGAGCCTGCTGCAACATGTGATCTAAAATTCCTGCCATGGAAATCCTTATTTCTGGTGGCTATAACCTCAGCCAGATGAATTTCTGAATTACAAGCATTATGTATCAAGTGCCCTTATCTGATCTTTCATAAGGACAGAATATCACTTCGCACTAATCCATCCTTTCTCCCCAAAGTGGTTTCTGACTTTTCAATTAATCAGTCCATTGAGCTCCCTGTGTTTTTCCCAAATTACTCTAACAAGGGAGAATACTGCCTACATTTCTTGGATGTTCATAGACAATTACATTTCTATCTGGACAGAACTAAATCCTTTCGCATGTTGAACCAGCTTTTAATTTCCTTTGTGGGTCCTAGAATGGAAGGTGCAGTATCGAAAGTTACTTTGTCTAAATGGCTCAGGGATTGCATTGCCTTCACATACTCACTTATGGATGGATCTAAGCCTGGTCAACTAGGGCTATTGCAGCATCAGTTGCCTTCCACTCTAGGGCCTCCATGGATGACATTTGTGCAGCTGCCATTTGGGCTAAGCCTCATGCCTTTATCAAGCATTGTAAATTGGATCTGATCTCCAGGGGAAGAGTGGTCTTTGGGTCAATGATTCGCAGGAATGTTCTTCCATAAGGGCCACCCAGGTTCTCCAAGTAGCTGGGGGTCCCATCAGTGAAGAATAGGAAGAAGGTTAACAACTTCAGATAAAGTAGTTATGTCTTACCATAACGTTCCATCTGAGTTGTTGATCTTCTTCCGATAATCACACCCTCCCACCGACCCCCTCCAAAGGTTCCTGGCAGATCTTCTGGGTCTTTGCAGTGTCTTAGGGTTTCTGCACAGGGATGGCCCCTAACTTATTTCTTCTTCTATATGTTGCATGCAAACTCGATCTGAGGAAACTGAGTGAAGGGCATTATGGGTAGCAGCTTAGCTCGAGAGTTTTTGTTGCACGGAAGCTTGGTATAAGGCTGACTTGGTTCCAAGGGCTCGGAACTGAACCCATCAGTGATGACTGGAAGAAGATCAATAACTCAGATGGAATGTTATGGTAAGACATAACTTCTTTTTAACCAGAAAAGTCTGACTTGGAACAAAAGCCAATTCTCAGCAGAGGCCCAGGGAGAAATACTGCTGACACATGACTTTGTAACATGGGAGAACACCAGAGAAAACCCACACAAACACAGGGAGGACATGCAGACTCCACACAGAAGGCACCCCAGCCAGGAATCAAACCAGAGAACCTCTAGCTGTGAGGAAACAATGCTACCACTGCACCATCAACTATTGAAGGGATTACACACTCAGAAACCACAGATTTTACAAGGAACAGAACAGAAACAAATATGAGGCAAAAATCTCCAAACATTTCACAAATGGTGGTGGGTAGGGAATTCAGGCTCTTGTTACATATAGCCAACGTACAGGTTTCAAGCACCACCAGGTATCCTGAGTTCTCTCTAGCCACCAGTACACACCAAGTGGGGCATTACAAACACACACACACTCCTGTCAAAGGCTCAGCTTTCCATCCTGCAACAAGCTTAGAATCTTGTGAGCCTGCAAAAAGCTTGCTTCCAATGCTAAAATCCACAGTCCTCACAGCTTTCCATTTGTGAACTTTGCTTTGCAACTGCTTCCAATTCACGGCAAGACTCAATAGCTTTTTAAGCTCCTGTAGCTCGCATTTGTGCGGGAATGCACACTTCTGGTTTTGCATCTCTTTCCTGGAACAGTCCAAGACTGCTGACTCTGCAGTCTGATCCCCTTCCAGTCTATGTGGTTAGCACTGTATAGACTTCTGGGGAATCAGCAGTCTGCTTCCTTCTTCCTGAATCCGGACTGGTAAGGCAGCAGTCTGGATTCACTTTGTATGGAGGATTTGGAGGACTGTACCATTGTGGTTCACAGCTGGGGGGATTGCAGTACTGCAGTCCAATATCACGAGCTGCCACTGACTATATCCTATACATACGTGTTTACAAATATCTATTGTGAAAGTTCAAATAGAAGCCCCTGTTTAGCAGGTGATTGGTGAAAAAACTCCAGAGAGTAAAATTTAGAGAAATATAATATATACTTTTTTATATGTTATGATACAGGACACAGACAGGTCAGACAACGTTTTATATAAAATAAACAGCAGTATAGCAAAAGAACACATTAATTCAAATATTATTATAGCAAACTCAACAGAAACAAAATATCTTATTACTTTAAACATGTTCAATGTAAGCAGAGACTAAGAATTATTTATAGTTTATAGTACATGATAATTTACTAATTCTGATAATTTCTTGAACAAGGTGGACAAATATATTCGTAACACAGTGAATTGTTCTGGTTAAAAGGTAAAGTGAAAATATGTTTTATTTGTATTAATTTATTCAGGAGGGGGAGCATAGGTACATATTTTTCAGTCTAGTAGGTAGATTTTTATAATCTTTTCAAAGAGGTGTGACATATTGATCCATCATAGAGGCTAGGGAATTTGGCTGATCATAATATCCTGCAGAGATGTATGGTTGATCAATATTACTAGACCACGGTTAACAGGGTGTTGTTTAACTCAAGAAAGTATATTGTCATTCATTTTGGGGCACTAAACCAAGGGTAACTTTATGCAATACACCATAAACTTATTCCAGCAGCTACCAGTGCTAAAGAAATCTACACGTAACTGTAGATAACCAATTTAAATTTAACAATAAGTCTGCTGATGTTATGGGATGATGGGAGACATTCTGAGAGCTAGTAGCATTATGCTATCACCTTTATTAGGCTACATATAGATTATTGTGGGGCAGTTCCTATGTCAAATTCCTGTGTTTACAGGCTCAGATGAATCCAGAACACATTTACAAGGTCGTTTGCTAGTCTTTATAGTTTGCTTTATAAGAACAGACTCAGGACATTATGTTTGGTTGCATGTAGAGTAATAAGAAGTGATGTTGTTATTGTTGCTTTCAAGTGTCTCACTAATGAAACTAATTCATCAGTCTTTTGATTTGTATTTAGTGCCTACTGAGTCAGTACTATGAACACAAATTTTTTGGTCAAATTACAAGTTACTTCCTCTCAAGTTAAGAACAGTAGCTTTGTGTGCAGGAGAGAAAAGTTAATGAATACTTTACCACTAAATATTAGAGCATCTCCCACTCTTGCTTTATTTATGAAAGCCTTAGCTAACTGTGTGGTGATGCAGTATTTGATATATTCCATCATGCTATTCCAACTGAGATTAAAATCAGTCTTACTTGCAGGTGACTACTCCTTAGGCTTTGAGTTTGCCATAACCAAAAAATACCTGTTACAATTCTCAGACATAACAAGTCACTTGTTACCATTCTTAGACATAACAAATCACTTGACGCAAAATCACAGGATTCATTCTTAATATTCTCTTGTACAACATTTCTCTCTACTTAACAACACCAAGTTGTTGTCAGTAGTAGATAGGTTTGCTTTCTTTTCAGCACTGTGCTTTTCAAAATCTTAAACTTCAACTACTGTTCAACTCTGAAACAAAAGTAATATCTAGGCACCAAAATTATATAATGTAAACCTCCCAAATGGTGAAATTTTTCTCATCCGTTCCATTCATGCTTCAAAACTGCTACTGCAGAAAGATAATTTCTGAGGTTAGGTCTTGCCATTTGGATCCATTTCCCAAAAGAATAAAAAAAAAAAAACAAGATACAGTTCATGCCCAGGCTGGTGTACATGCTTCTCTAACATCTAAAAAACTGTCAGACAGCAGGGATTGTCAACTCTGAGTTCAAAGAACCTTAGAAAAGGAATATCTTGGTTTTACAAATAAATGTAGTCTTCTTATTTCTTAGATGGTTTGCATTTAAGATGAAATCACTCACTGACACATGACTGACTCAAAAACCTATATATTTTGAGAAATGCATTTGATGAATGTTCATCAGAAATAATTTGGATATCATTCTGATTCTAGTTATTTGTAGTTAGACAATTAAAGCAAATGTTGAATATCAAATCATTAATAAATCAAAGCATATTTTTATTACTTTGTTCTGTAATCTGATTTCTCCAAATATTTTTAAATATCCAGTGTATTATAAAGCAGCGACATATTATTGCATTAAAAAATTGAACATAAAAAAAAACACTGACACTTGTCTGGAGTTGAACCCACTGTCCCTGTGGATCTGTGCAGTTATGAGTACTACTGGACCAACCTCAACCACTAAGTCACTAAACAGTTGTGTACCTGGTTTTCTGCATGAGTAGTAATTTCACCCTTCAACTAGCAAACCACCAAGATGGTGTTTTTTAACATACAAGCAACCAGGGCAATACAACTCAATAACCTAGACTTGCATTAACAACTGAACAGGAAAGGATAAAGGGTCACTTAAGTCATATGCCATTAAAATCAAACAACTAAAATCCATAATAAAAGAAATATACAATGGAAAGAAGCAACATGAATGTTAGCAATAAAAATACATAACTTGTGTATTTAGGCTTGATACTAATGTTTCATTTATAATTGACCATTTGATTGCTTGCAGCTACACTGCCTTGCCTCTAAGAAGCAAAACTGAAGGTATACAGGATGAACATCTATATTGACTGTGTTACCTATAGATTTTCATCCTACATTTGTTTAGATCCACTCATATTTCTTTGGAGTGCATGCAGCTTTATCTGCTCCATACACTACCAGTCATAAGAAACAAAAAGTGTGGGAGTGCGAAGTATCTTACTAGCTTTATAGGTGGTAAAGCAATTTAGTGATGTCAAACAGAGAGCAGCAATACTCAACACATCCATCTGAGCAACAAAGAGTTTTAAAACCTCTTACCTAGATTGTTCTGCCACACATTTTTGTTTGCAAGTGTGACAGAATGATTTCTAATGGCTTTGAAAGCTGCTTATCCTAAAGTCTGTATTCTTTGATAGCTGACATTGTGCCATATTCATCCCTAGCATGAGGCTTGATATTATTGATACTGAGGAGTGGTTTATTAAACCTTATCAAGCACCTTTCTGACATCAGAAAAGTGGTTAATAAGGCTTGTCTTTTTCCAAGTATCTTGAGTGTAATCATGCATTTCCAAGTACTAGGTTATACCAACTGGTTCATGTTAATATTCAACATTTCCTTTCCCATATGTGTCACGTAAGTTGGTTTCCATCCATCTTATTCTATTCCCATTTTCATCTTCCCTGTTTTTCTTATTGGTCTTTGAAGTGCAGCACATCAAAAGCCGTATTATGTCTTTAAACATCATGTAGGTTGTACTCCACAATCCATATCATTAGCTACACTATCCTAGATAGTGAATATGTATGAATATTTCCAAACTTCTACACATCTCTCCAATATTAAACACAGTTTATTCTTAAATTTCCAGTCTTTCTCTGCTATGTCTTACATTGCCTATTTTATATCTTTCTGCTGTAGACAGCAAAACTAAGTATTTATGTTATGTATTATCATGCACCTTGATGAACACTTTGCCAATATACTGATGTGCTATTTAATTTATCTAGCTATCTAACAGTGTGCAGAGTACTAGAAGGCTCCAGTCTCTTCTACTAAAACTAAATCAATATAATTTTTCTTCCACTTTTCTTACAACCAATAGTTACATAGCTACCAGTAGCATATCCTACAAATAAACATTAAAAACATATTGCATAAGCACTCTATTTCTAACAGTAACATGTTATACTAGGTGGAAAGTAAAAAAAATGCGTGGACAAGTCTGATAACTTAAATCAAACTTAGTAAGACTGTTTACATCAATATTAGTAGCTGACATAGTACTGTCTGCTGTCATTTTCTTTACCATCAGAAATACTGGCACAAAATACACTTTGCTCATGGTAGATTAATATTTGTAATATTACCTTTATAAGCTCACTTTCTTCTAACTGCAGTTCCACTGATTGTTTCTTTTAAAAATTAAAATACTGTCTGTGTGGCAACCACTTTGTTCCACCCTTGTTCTGCTCAGGCTCCACAACTGTATCCCTACCCTACCCCACCCACAATTCCCACCTACCCAGACTACACCTACATGGATGCTTCCCATCCAATGCCCTCCTCTCACAATAAACCAATAACAACCTCTAGCAACACGTCCTCCATCCTGCTTCACTTTTAAGACCTCTATCCTAATACTCTTGCAATCTTCAGTAATACATCTTAACCACCCTAAACATACACTACACAATAATAGCAATCCTGCACTACAACAAATGCTGCTTTCACTATCATGAAGTACATGACCTATCTTAAACTTAATTTTGCTATCACCATAACACTGCTCTCCCTTCTCACACAAAACACATTCTTAAAATCCCACTTACATCCAATGAGTTTCTCACCCACAAATCCACAACCACAACAGTCCTCTAACACTCCGCATTTCTCAACCATATCTCCCAAACTATATTCAAATTCACTAATTAACACATATGACTTTAAACAGCTAAAACTCAGTAAGTCTTCATTTTCATCCTACGTGCATACACATGAAAAGGCTAGATATTTCTACAAATAACTACAGTTACAGTGGTACAGGATATGTACAGGTGGTACAGGATATGTACGAGGGTAGTGTGACAGTGGTGAGGACTGCAGTGGGAGTGACAGATCTGGTTAAGGTGGAGGTGGGATTACATCAAGGATCAGCTATGAGTCCTTTCTTATTTGCAGTGGTGATGGACAGGTTGACAGATGAGATCAGACAGGAGGCCCCGTGGACTATGATGTTTGCAGATGACATTGTGATCTGTAGTGAGAGTAGAAATCCAGTTGAGCAGACTCTGGAGAGGTGGAGATATGCTCTAGAGAGCAGAGGAATGAAGGTCAGCAGGGCTAAGCAGAATATATGTGTGTAAATGAGAGGGAGGGTAGAGAAATGGTGAGGATGGAGGGAGTAGAGTTGGTAAAGGTGGACAAGTTTAAGTACTTGGGATCAACAGTTCAGAGTAATGGTGAATGAGGAAGAGAGGTGAAGAGAGTACAGGCAGGGTGGAATGGGTGGAGAAGAGTGTCAGGAGTGATTTGTGACAGACGGGTACCAGTAAGAGTGAAAGGGAAGGTCTACAAGAGGGTAGTGAGACCAGCTATGTTATATGGGTTGGAGACAGTGGCATTCACAAAAAGGCAGGAGTCAGAGCTGGATGTGGCAGAGTTAAAGATGTTAAGATTTGCACTCAGTGTAACTAGGCTGGATAGGATTAGGAATCAGTATATCAGAGGGTCAGCTCATGTTGGACAGTTTGGAGACAAAGCAAGAGAGATGAGATTGCGTTGGTTTGGACATGTGCTGAGAAGGGATGATGGGTATATTGGGAAAAAGATGCTAAGGATGGAGCTGCCAGGTAAGAGGAAAAGAGGAAGGCCTAAGATAAGGTTTATGGACGTGGTGAGAGAGGACATGCAGGCGGTTGGTGTGACAGAGCAAGATGCAGAGGATAGGAAGAAATGGAAAGAGATGATCCGCTGTGGCGACCCCTAATAGGAAAAGCCGAAAGTTGATGATGATATCTACAAATAACTAAGTTGGTCCAAAGGTGGGACATCCACCCCAGCCCTTGTCGAAGCACCAATATACAGTCTGAAGGGACCACACCTCTTCAGGCTAACGCAACTTCTCTCCCAAAACACAAGCCACTTGACAACATGTTTCTCCTAAATATAAATTTTCAAAGCATAAACAACAAGACACATAATATCCATACACATTGTGTCAAAGGAAAAACAACTTTAAAGGTTAAGGCACTTTAATCTTGCAGCAAGGAGACAAAAACGTGCTAATACAGAGTTTGTCTAACTAGAATCAGGAAGTGAAGCTATTCTTATACATTTCTTACAAGACATTGCCTACTAAGCTGACATAATAAATCACAAGTTCTTTCAATATTATTTCATAGCAGCTGTTTGTCCATGATTTTCTGCTGGCACATCAAGTTTACAAAAAAAACTTCCTAAGAAAAACAATGTGGCCTTGATGAGCACCGGTCAGATACAACTTCTCACTATGCAATGTTGCCATTCAAGGTACTATGGCTAATTCGAGCACAAAGCAAGTACAGATTATAGTTCATTTCTTCAAGCAGTCTTTGTTCATCTGTATCTGTCTTTTCTGCAGCTGTGCATGTTCCCATAACATGAACAGAGCTGATTGTTCACGTTCAGTAACATTATAGAAAACATTATTGTTCTATTCATTATTTTCCTGACCTAGCAGATAATCACCTGCTTCTCAGTAAATTTCCAAAAGGCATAAACATGAATTTTGCTGTGTTAGCAAATACTAGGTCAGAAAGCATCTTGCAATTTCAGAAAGCATACTGCAGTTTGAAAAGCATCTTGTAATTTCATACAGAATTAAGCTCTACATAAAATAGAATGAAATGTGTTAACCCTTTTAGCTTCTAATAAGCACTAAACATATACATTAATACATATTTTTCTAACATTTCCCCCCTGTTAATACGTTTTATTCTATTTTTAAAAGCGTAAACAGTTGCTTTTTCTCCTAACCTCTTTCTGTTCAGAATTTGCAGTTAAGAGAGTCATTCAGTTTAAACTTATGAAAGTGTTTCATTTTTCAACAGTTCTTCAATTTCAGTACTTTGATACAAAGTCTCAGAAACTGACATGTCTATAAAATCTTTGATTAATCTTTTCATGCAAGGAATACCACAACAAACACACATTCCTAACAGGTGTAATCCCACACAAATGGCAATCAGGATGTTCATTAGGATGCTACCCCACCCCCCAAACAAATTCTGGAAAAAATCCGTCAGTGGGTTTGGGCGTGGTTTGGTCATGGCCGACACTTGCTGAAGCACCTCAAGATGGTAGTTTATCTCATGCTTGTTGTCAGGAATGTACGAACAGCACTCCTCTTTTATTAAAGCACATGTACCACCTTTCACCGCTATGGTGAAGTTGAGAGCCATGCAGTTTTGAAGCACCACAGTTCTCATAGCGTTCAGTTCATTAGTCACTAATTTGAGAGCAGAAAAAGTTGCATTGCTCATTACTTCGAGAAGTTTGGACAGTTTTCTCAGCTCCCAAATTGATTTCTCTGCGCCATATGTAGGGGCTATACCTGCCCACGATATAATAGTGTCACTCAAGTCCATGTGTGTCAGTTTATCTTTGTTTTTTACGGAGTTATGATTTCTCCAGCCTGCTTTGATTCATCCCATTGGATTCTCAGGTCTCTTGATTGGATTTCCAGGTTTCTTGGTGGCCTTTCTGACATTTCAAATTCTTCCCTGAGGCAAAACTGCAGTGTGTCGTATGGCCGGATCCAGGTAACCCAAAAAACAACTGCCAGACCAATTCTCAAGTAACCATTTGTATGCCTTTTTCCCACAAACAAAATAACAATTCTCTACTTTAGTATTAATATATACTTGCCTTGCATGAAACATTTTCTTATCAATGATAGATAATTGTTTAAAAAGAACAGGATTACGTTGTACTTCATCAACCGTTTTGTGCATTAATTCAAAATATGAGTCATAGTTTGTATCACAAATATAACCTGCATTATTAGCTTTGATATAACATTTGTAAGGAACAGTCACATTACAATTGCTCCAACCCACCTGAACAGTATAATTTTTGTAAAAACATACAATTCCCTTTTGTGTAACAGGCAGGTACAATGCTATTTTGTCTTGTGATTTCACAGTTGTAGTATCAAAAATCAAATTTTCCCAGGTCTCATTGACCCCTAGGGGGACAGCAGTCATTAACAATCCCCCGTATGTTGTTGGTATAGCTGTGCAAATCCAGAAATTCGAAACATTAAAAATTTCAGCATACACATATTTAATTGCTTGGTAAGTGTTAAAGTTCGGATGCCAGTCTATAAGTAATGAATCTTGTTTATTCAGTTCAGCTCGTGTGACTGGAAAAAGGAAAGGCCACAACAAAAAGATTAATGTTATCAGTATGGCCAACAGAATGATCATGCAATACTTCTGAGGTTGTTCTGCATTTCTATTTGCTCCGTATCTGGTCATTTTGTTCTTGTGTAACAGTAACAAGTTTTTTGTCCAGTTCAAAGTTTTTAACCACTTTACAGTGTGTCAGATGAATCCAGGACGCTCACTCTGAGATCTTGACTGCAGTGGGTGTTGACAGTAGCACTTGGTACAGCCCTTCTAACTTCGGTGAGGTCCAATTCTTCCTCTTGATGACTTTCACCCAGACCCACGTGCCTGGGACTACTGCTGCTTCCGATGGTCTGGTTTGTTCTTTATCTGAAACAGAATTTAACTGCAAAAGTTGTTTATTACTTAAAAGTCGTCTCATGTATTCTGCAAGTGAACTGTCAGCCTCCTGGTCTGCAGGCATGAGAGGTTTCCACTGAGGTATATAATATGCCCTCCCAAACAGTATTTCAAAAGGAGTTAACCCCTTTGCATTTGGAACAGTTCTCATGCTCAACAGTGACAGAGGCAGGCAGTGCACCCAGTTCTTTTGTGTCTCACTAATTAATTTCCTAAGTTTGTTTTTCAAAACCCCATTATGCCTCTCTACTAATCCTGCAGATTGTGGGTGGTATGCACAATGGTTCTTTAAGGAAATTCCGAAATATCGGCTCAACTGTTGTATAGTTTGATTTACAAAGTGTGTGCCATTGTCACTGTAGATCTTTTCCAGTATGCCAAATCTAGGAATAATTTCTTTAACAAGGACTTTTGCAACAGTAGCTGCAGCTGGATTTTTGGTCGGAAAAGCTTCCACCCATTTGGAAAACATATCTATAATGACAAGACAATACTTCTTATTTTCGCATTTGTTCAGTCCTATGAAATCCATACAGATAGTATGGAATGGGTACGGTGGTGTTGGGAAACTCCCTTGCTTAGGCTTCAATGCCCCTTGTGCATGATGCTTGTTACAAACATGGCATGCTGCACAAAATATTTTTGTGTAGTTTGTAAATCCATATGCTGTGAACACTCGGTTCACTAACTGTACCATCCCCCCTGTTGAGACATGGCACTGCCCATGGCTCAACAAAGCTGCATATCTAAACAAGTTAGACGGCAAAATCGGTTTTCCTTCTTTGGAGATGTACAGCCCTTTCTCAAGAATTGCTCCTCGTTTTATCCATTTCTGTTTTTCTACTTTCGTAGTAAGTGTCTGCATTGTTTTCAACATTTCTAAATCTAAAATCTCAGAAGGTTGTAATTCCTCACTCAAAAGAAATACTTCTGAAGCTGAAGCTGCCTGCTTTGCAGCTGTATCAGCTCTCGCATTACCTTTTGAAATCCAATCCTGTTGCTTGGTATGAGCTACACATTTACAAATAGCTACTTTCTGAGGTAACTGAATAGATTCTAACAAATCTAAAATAAACTACGCATGATTAATCGGTTTACCAGTAGATGTTATCATTCCTCTATTTTTCCACTGTTGCGCAAAAACATGTACAGTAGAAAAAGCGTACTGGCTGTCAGTAAAGATGTTCACACATTTACCCTTTGCCAAGGTATATGCCCTTGTCAAGGCAATCAATTCTGCTGTTTGTGCAGATAAGTTGTGTGGTAAAGACTTTGGTTCTAAAATCTCAGTATCAGAAACTACTGCATACCCCACTAGGTTCTGCCCTGTAGGACCCCTTCTGCATGAGCCGTCCACGTAATGTCACCTCGACATCATCCAAGGGAACATCCGTTAGATCTTTTCTAGGCAGTGTCTTTTGCTCAGTCTCCTGCAGGCAGCTGTGTGGTGTACCATCCAGAGGGGTCGGGAGCAAGGTAGATGGGTTTAAAGTTGTACATCGTTCAATTGTCATATGAGGTTGGCTCAAGAGTATAGTCATACAGGAAAGATGTCTAGCAGGAGAAAGATATGCTACTTTTTCTTGCAGTAAAATAATCGCGACTGCATGAGACACTCTCAATGTGAGAGGGTGGAACAACACTACTGAGGCTGAAGCCTGTACTGCCATTGCAGCTGCGACTACTGCTTGTACACAGTGGGGCAGGGATTGCACCACTGGGTCCAGCTGTGATGAATAGTAAGCTATGGGGTGTTGCTTGTCCCCATGTTGCTGTGTTAACACTGATGTCATATAACCTTGCTTACAATCTACAGTTTGGAAAAAATGTTTATGATAGTTTGGTAATCCTAAAACTAATGAGGATGCTATCAATTGTTTCAGTTTGCAGAAAGCTGATTCTGCTTCTGGTGTCCATTGTAATAAATCTTGTGCTGCCATAGGCGTCCTGTATATTAAGTTGGTCAGTGGAGCAGACACCAATGCATAGTTTGGAATCCAACTCCGACAGAAATTAGTCGTACCCAGGAAGGACATCATTTCCTTCTTGGTGGTCGGTTTGGGTGCTTGTAAAATTGCTATTTTCCTATCTTCATCTAATGTTCTTTGGATATTACATATCCCAGGTATTTAGCCTGCTTTCTCCAAAGCTGTTTTTGTTTACTTTATGTCCCTGCGTGGCTAGAAATTGTAGTAATGCTATGGTATCTTCTCTGCATTCTTGCTGGGTGGGGGCTGCCAGCAGGATGTCGTCTACATAAAGTAAAATCTGACTGCCTCTTGGTGGGCTAAATCCCGCCAAGTTGCTTGCCATCTCTTGTGCGAATATTGTTGGACTTTCACAATACCCCTGTGGTAGTCGCGTATATGTATACCTTTTCCCCTGAAATGTGAATGCAAACCAATGTTGGCTGTCAGGGTGTATCAGTATTTAAAAGAACGCATTGCTAATATCTGCCACAGAAAAATACTTCTGTTGAGGCTTCAAATCATTCAATAGGGTGTGTGGATCTGGCACCGTAGGTGCTCTAGGTATTACTGCGTCATTTACAGCTTGTAAATCTTGGACCATACGCCATTCTCCGTTTGCTTTCCTGACAGGAATTAAAGGTGTTTTACATGGTGAATCGGGAGATTCTACCAGTACTCCTTCCTTAAGTAAAGCTGCTATTATAGGTTTGATTCCTACTTCTGCATCTTTCCTTAAGGGATACTGTCAGTTTTGTGGTCTAAAAGCTGATTTTGGTGTAATAGTAACTGGTCCTGCTGTACAAATTATTCCTACATCTGACTTCCCTGTTGACCAGAGAGTTTCTGGTATGCCTTGTAAGGCATTTTCTTCCTCTTCTAGTAAAAGTGCTAATCAGCTGTCCTTGCTAGACTGCAAGTGTACAGCTGGGTGTGTCTGTGTTATCCAATTTAACTTCTGCTTCTGTATTCCCTGTTCTGACAATTCTAGCTCTGTCTGTTTTTCCCACTTTGTGACTTTTTCTCCTAGGTCTGCCCATTTCACATTCTTGTCCTTATTTAAACTAACATGTGGTAATGGATTAGATTTATAGAGTGCAAAGAATTCCTGGGACAATGAACAGCTAACTACTCTGTTCCCTTCTGTGTCCCAGTACAGATTACGTAATACTAATCTGTTTGCATGGTTTTTACACAGTTCTTGCTCATATTCCTTATCAGGTCCTGGTGTGTTACAATAATATGGAGTACAGTGCAACAAATGTTGTTTATCAGTGTTAAGGGAGGGGGACTTACTGATAGCTATGTTCATCAGTTCTTTGGTTACTGCCCCTGGACCAGTCGTGACCAAGTCCTGGCTGTACCAATAAAATGTTTCGCCCTCTGATCACACCACAAAAGTATCCATTTGTCACTGTGCTTCCATACCCTGCATAGTCGGAACTACTGCTATGCCAAATATTTGCATAAGATCTCTGCCCAAAAGGTTTACTGGGCATTTTGCAGAAACAACAATTTTACTTTTCTGGGTCATCCCTGAAACAGGGTCAGTTATTGCTATGTTATGGGAGAGTGGCTCCCGATACAGCTGTCCATCAGCTGCTTTCACTAATATGTAATCAAGTGATTCTGTATTTTCTGGTAGTTTGGAAGGATGTATCAGGGTCCGTGAAGCCCCTGAGTCACACAGGAATTTAACTTCCCTCCCTTCTACCAGAAGTGTAACTTCCGGTTTCGTGTCTGCTAAATAGAGCTCTAGGCTCAATAATGCTAAGTCTAAAATTTCACTTTCTTCACCATCTGCGATTTCTTGCACTTCCTCTATTTCTTCTATCACATCCTCTACTCCTTCTATCACATTTGCATTTGTCTTTCCTTGGTTACTCCCTTCTAGTGATTCTTGACTATCATATAGTGAGTCCACACCCTCGTTATCTTCCATGGCTACCTTCTTGCTTTGCTTACAATCCCTTGCTAAATGTCCCTTTTTTCCGCACTTAAAACATTCACCCTTTTCTTTCTCTCTCTTCAAACTCTTCTGATCATTTATCAGATTGTTTGTTTCCCTGGGCATTTTTCTTACCCTTTTTTCCGGACTGTACTACATAAACTTCTGCTCCATCTTCTACAGAAAATACTTGGGCTTTCTTTTTCTTTTTACTGTTAAAATGCCTTTTGGCATGTCTAGCATATTCAAGTAGTGACTGTAATCTACCTGTACGATGGTCTACCATGTGCTTTGTAATAAAGCTGCTTATAGGCAAAATACTGCATTTCAAAAATGCATTCTTTAGCTGCTGCTCATACGGGGAATCATGTGTTTGGTCTTCAGGTACCTGCATTCCACAATGGTTATTAAAACACTCTAATAATATAGCATAATATCTGTCAACAGTTTCACTTTCCTGTTGGATGCATTGATTAATGCAAGTCCAGTCTGCCCTAGGCTTCCATTTCTCAGAGATTCGGTCTGTTAGACCTTTCACTCTGTTATCCAGTTCTACATTGCTATGTGGGAGTGGCTTGTGTTCTGCGTCATGGGATTCCAGTTGCCGCTGATCATGTGCCAATCTGGACCTATGATTTGTCTAACAACATTTTCTACTTCTTCTCCATTTAAATGATAACTTAACCTCATGCCCTGTAAGTCTTCTAAGAATTTTCTAAAATTAACTTTTGGATGGGGAATTCCCTCTGTGGCTTTCCGGATGTCTTCCGGTGTCCACGGTCTATATACTAGGAGAGTTGGGTCCTGCCCTGCCTGTCCTGCCTGAGGATTTGGTACTTCTATGAGCAGACATATCTCTTCTTCACTCATAGCTCATGAATTTATTTGATATAACTCAGTATCCCCTCTTAAGTTACATGTTCGAGACCTAGTCTTGATGGGATCTCTAACATACGGTCTTGGCTTCGCGGAGACAGCCGGGTATAGCGGAGGTGGACCAGCTTGTCCACTCGCTTCATATTCCGGTGCGGAAAGTGGAGGGGGTGAAGGGGCTGATGTTATTACCAAATTATTGTCTTCTTTATCTAAAAACATAGCTTTTGAATTATTACCTTTTTGTTCCCTATGGTTTGCTTCCTCAATCCACCTGTGTGCCTGAGGAATGCCTAATTGACGTTGCTTTTTTACCTGACCTTTTGCGTCGGTTTTAAGCTGTTTGACAAGTTTAATAAGCGTGGATTTTTCTAATTTGCTATCAAATTTATATTTATTAACCCATTTTGTATAGTACCTAACATTGTCGGCACGCTGTAATTGCATATATTTTGCATCTTCGGTTAACAGTGGATCTTGGGAACTTTTTGTGCACTTATTACCCATATTGTTCTGACTGTTAAAAAATTTTACGTAACCCTTCTTATTTTCACGTGGTACCACGATTTTTCTGTTTCACAGTTTATCTAGAATAACTGTCTTACCTATTCTGTTTCCCTGATCTATGACAAGACTGCAATCTTTCTGTCCCTGACTTGTACAAAACAAATCTCCTGACAGATGATTCAAATCAGGTCCCTGATCTAAAACAGAAAAAAGGTAAATCTCACCTTACCTGAGCCTCTGTGCTTGATCACCAGGTTCGATGGAAAACCGTTAACTCGTCCTCCAGTCACAGATCAGGAAAGTGGCTGACCTCTTTAGAACGACAATTCAGTTGGAGGTCTTTCAGAGCAGAAGAACCGATGTGGTCTCTTCCCCATATGGTTTCATGCCACCTGGCCCATCTGACCTGAGGTGAAGTGAGAGTTTCCGGTCCGAAGGACCAATCTGTCAAAGGAAAAACAACTTTAAAAAGATCAACACACGGCAGGTTCAGGTTAAGGCACTTTAATCTTGCAGCAAGGAGACAAAAATGTGCTAATACAGAGTTTGTCTAACTAGAATCAGGAAGTGAAGCTATTCTTATACATTTCTTTCAAGACATTGCCTACTAAGCTGACGTAATAAATCACAAGTTCTTTCAATATTATTTCATAGCAGCTGTTTGTCCATGATTTTCTGCTGTCACATCAAGTTTACAAAAAAAAAAAAAACTTCCTAAGAAAAACAACGTGGCCTTGATGACCAATACAGATACAACTTCTCACTATGCAATGTTGCCATTCAAGGTACTATGGCTAATTCGAGCACAAAGCAAGTACAGATTATAGTTCATTTCTTCAAGCAGTCTTTGTTCATCTGTATCTGTCTTTTCTGCAGCTGTGCATGTTCCCATAACACGAACAGAGCTGATTGTTCAAGTTCAGTAACATTATAGAAAACAGTATTGTTCTATTCATTATTTTCCTGACCTAGCAGATAATCACCTGCTTCTCAGTAAATTTCCAAAAGGCATAAACATGAATTTTGCTGTGCTAGCAAATACTAGGTCAGAGAACATCTTGCAATTTCATAAAGCATACTGCAGTTTGAAAAGCATCTTGTAGTTTCATACAGAATTAAGCTGTACATAAAATAGAATGAAATGTGTTAACCCTTTTAGCTTCTAATAAGCACTAAACATATACATTAATACATATTTTTCTAACACATTGCATACCATAACAGTGACATACTTGTACCTACTGAAATGTGTATAAGCAAAAAATAACTAGTAAGGACATTCTCCACCCCCCCCCCCCACACACACACATGCACACAAACACACACACACACACACACACACACACACACACACACACACACACACACACACACACACACACACACACATTGGGTATTATATAATCTGGTCAAACAGACTAACCGAAAGTGGAGGTGGAGTAGCAATAATTTTTAAAAGCACCCTAAAAGTAATCCAACATCTGTAAACTAATCCCAATGCTGAAATTCTCATTACTCAACTCAAACTCAATAACACTAAATCAATCTGCCTAGTAGGACTATGTACCCCCCTGGAAACAATCTAGCCCCAATTGAAGAAGTCCTTCAGCGGCAGTATCACAATATAAAATAGAGATCATAATCTTAGGTGACGTAAACATTGACTGGAAACAAATAACAAATACCTCACCTGACCTAAACTTATTTGGATTCTCACAACTATTAAACATCACTACCAGGATCCACAAAAAATCTATCAAGGAAACCAGACTAGATTGGATTCTTTTAAATATACCCCAAAATCAATATCACTGGAACTTTACGAGACAGCATTAATGGCCATCTACCCCCCCTATGCTATCAGACAGAGTTAAACATTCAAAAGAAAGTAACATACAAACCAGTTTGTAATCTCCAGCATTTCAACCCTGAGTCCATTATAACAACTCTAAAGCAATATAAGTGGAACTGCCTAGAAACGTTACTACTAGATGAAGCAGTTATTAATTTTAATCACATCTTCCTAACCATCCTGAATAACCAGGGCTCACTCAGAACAAAGAGAATCAAATCCATTCCAGCACCCTGGCTAACAGAATACCAAGCAACTGCTTTTAAACAGATACCAGTCTGGAGATTATATACAAAAATATAAAACTCAATTAGCCCTAAAGGATTATCGATATCTCAGAAATCTCACAAGAAAACAAATAACATTTTATAAACCTACAGAACACCCACTAAAATAACCCCAAAGTGTTCTGGCAGTCCTTGAAGTTACTGCTTAATCCCAGGTAACCTTCTACCCCCCAAGCCACCACAACCTCTAAATACCCCAGGAATACAGCAACTCAATTCAACACCCACTTTGTAAATTCTATTGTATCACTAACCAAACAAAACTCCACCTCACCCCTCACTAATCCACATCCCCCTACCATCAACAAAGTACTTTTTAAACATGAGAGTCTACCCTTCTCAACATTAAAAAAAATACCTGCTAAAAATGAAACCAACCACCTTGGCAGCTGAAAAATTACCAGCAGAGTACCTCAATATAATAGCATAAGCTATAGCATTCTCCATACTTATGAATAGATCCTTAAAAGAAAATAACATCCCCAACATCTGGAAAATATCATGCATCAGACCCCTACATAAAGGTGGAAATTCTACTGACCAAACCAACTGCCATCCAATAGCCATCCTCTGGTTTACCATCAAAATATTGAAATTTGATTCAGCGAATGCGGATAGTCGAACATTAGTTAGTCGACTTTCTGCGTTGCCGAACATTAGGAAATCGAGATTACATATAAGTGAATGCAAGTGTGCATTCGCTAATAGTAACTCGATGTTGTGAGTAGTCACGTTACATTGCAGAAAGGGAAATGTATCCCTTTCTTCATTGTAGTGTGATCTTGGAGTTAGAATATTTAATTTGCAAGAGTTGTGGGGGGCACAACCCCCCACAGAAGGGTGCATGGGGCCATGCCCCCTTGACAAAACATGAATGACAGTGTAGGTGTTTCACTTACATTTGCACCTACACTCCCATCATGGCCAATTTTTGACATTATAACCTAATTAGTATCCCAGTAGTCTGACGTCATTTTCATAGTATCGAACGTTCAGTTTTGTAAACTTCGATATTTTGATAGTAACCCCCATCCTCCTACACCCTGTTGCTTAAATACTTCACCAACTATAACTTGCTGTCCTTGACTCAACATGGCGTTCATCTTAATCATAGAACCACTACTGCCCTTTTAAACATTAGAGACATAGATAATCAACTCCAAAATGGTAGTAACATAGTCTCAACAGTATACTTAGATCTATCTGAAGCATTCAATACTGTTTCACACCAGAAACTCCTTGAGAAACTAGCCTCTCTAGGCCTCAATACCACATTGCCATTCTGGCTGTACAGGTACTTATCCAATGAATAGAGACATGGAAGAGCTCTCTGATCATGTAGCCCAGACTGGTATGACCCTGACCCTGAGTAGTATCCTACCCTCACCAAGAATGATATCTCAGTATAAAGAAAAAATTATCAACTTCAACAAATGGCTAAGCTTCTGGTGTCATTCAAAGGGGATCCAGTGTCTGTCAGCCTGGGATGACATGCTCGACAAGCCGCGTTGCTTCACAAGAGACGGCTTGCACCTATCACTCCTAGGCTTTCGAATACTGGCCAAGACTCTTGCTGCCCCCATAGTGCCTTTCTTAGGTAAGGCTCAAAAATCAAACCCAACTCTGTAAACAGCACAATTAACAAAATACTGAGGGTTATGCTACTCAACACCAGGAGTTTAAATCTCAAAATGCACGTGCTCGAAGCACTCCTGAGTATGGAGACCGTCGACATCTGTGCAGTAACTGAAACCTGGTTCAAGGCTCCAGAGAGCACCTCAGCACTACCGGGCTACAACTCATACCACACATTTCGGCTGCAGAACATGGACTGAAACACAAAAGGAGGGGGTGTATCCATATTCATCAAGGACATGATACCTCTGAAATCATCCATGTGCAACTAACATTGGGCAAATCTGCAATGCAAATTGTGGCCTGCTACGGATCACCCTCCATGATCCAGGATCACCACTCCACCTTTCTGGATACACTGGAAAACATGAAGGTCCTACCAAACACCCTGATATTGGGCAATTTCAATGACCCTACCATTCACTGGGAAAACTACCCGAGTACAAACCCCTAGGCCCAGCACTTCCTGGAATTCATCAACTCAAATGCCCTGGATCAGCTGGTAAACTCCCCTGCCAGAGGTGAAAATATATTGGACCTGGTCATCACCAACATGGGCAACAGGTGTTCCACACTGGAGGTCAACCCGTCACTAGTTAGATCAGACCATAAACTAATCACTCTGGATGTTCACACCACACCACCACCCCCAACTAAGGAAATTACTGTAAAAAAACTTTTCTAAAGCAAACTTTACCTTACTTAAGACAGAGGTGGTAAGTTTCACAGCCCCCGTGGATAATGCTGCCCAAGATGCAGAAACCTTTACAAATGCACTCTATGAGCACCTACAAGGATGCATGGATTGTGCCATCCCTAGCAAAACTAAGACTCACTCCTCTAAGAGAAGGAAACCAGTTTGGTGGAACACTGCCATAAATAGGCTATACAATAGAAGAAGGAAACTAGTTCAGAAAAAAAGCAAATCCCAAGAAGGAAAGACATCCCTGATCAGTATCAGTAAGAAACTAAGGTCCCTCATGAAATCATCCAAGGCTAACTTTGAAAGAAAAATAGCCAAGGATTCAAAAGATAACCACAAAGCCTTCCTTAGCTATGTTAAGAATCTAAGTGGCAACTCACAAGATATGCACTGAACTAGTGCAAAATAGCACAAAATATACTGAACCCACTGATATTGCCAACATCCTGGCAGATAGATTCAGTGCAAACTTCACCCCCCTCTCACCCCCAAAAAGGCCCACAACAATACCAGAAAAGTGTAGTGTCCCAAAAATCACAGATGAAAACAGCCCTTTCAAAAGCCAAAAACACAGCGTTAATGGGACCAGATGGTGTACCAGGCTGCACCTTGCATGGACTACAGAATGAACTAACCCCCCACCTAAACACGCTGTTCAACCTCAGCCTCTGCACAGGCTATGTGCCCATAGAATGGTGCACAGCAACAGCTATTCCTCTCCACAAAGGAGGGGCCACAACTGACCCTGGTAACTATTGCCAATAAGCCTGACTAGCCTGGTCTGCAAGGCTATGGAGCACATCATCATGGAACTCATTAACAAAGATATTGGGAACACTTGACTCAACCCAGTTTGGCTTTGTTAAGGGCAGATCATGCCTTTTAAACCTGGTTGACTTCCTCAAGATAGTCACCAAGGCCATAGACGAGGGAAAGGTGGTTCACACAGCCTACCTTGACCTTGCCAAAGCTTTTGACACCATTCCTCACTAGGGTATTACAGAAAAACACACCAGCCTGAACATAAACCCCTACACCATGAGATGGGTTGCCAACTGGCTAACAGACAGAACTCACACGGTAAGAATAGCAGGCTCCAGGTTCGACTCCAAACCAGTCACAAATGGTGTCCCACAAGGCTCGGTCCTGGGACCCTTACTGTTCAACATATACTTCTCAGAAGTACAGGCAAACACAGGAGGACTATGGCTAACCAAGTTTGCTGATGACTGCAAACTGGGAGCCATAATTGGCTCTCTGGCTGACATGGACATCCTCCAAAAGGGCCTTACTGAGATGGACACCTCGTGTCAAAGTCATGGCCTCAAGCTAAATGTCAAAAAATGCAGAGGCATCCTGTTTGGGAAAAACAAAACACCCACGAATTACCACATAGGTGGCAGCCCCCTTAATACAGAAGAGGTAATAAGTGATCTGAGAACCCAGGTAGATAGTAATCTCTCCTTTGACAATCATATTGCCAAAGTAGTTAGGAAATCCTTCTATGTGTCCCATCTAATTACTAAAGGGTTTGCATTTAGAAATAAAGAGGTTATAGTGCCCCTCTACTCGTCACTCATTAGACCCATCATAGATTACAATGCCCCATTTGGGATTTACATCACAAGACACTTCTAACAGCTGGAAAGACCACAAAAGTACCTCAACAAGAGGATTACTGGCCTCAAACATATGTCCTTTGCAGCCCAACTGATAAAACTCTGGCTGTACTCAGTGGCATATAGCTTACTCAGAGGTGATCTCTGCCTGACTTACAAAGCCATGTCCAACTCAGAATTGATGGACATGCTCCACCTAAAGATATCCAAGTCACTGCGAGCCACACGCTCTAGTGAGCTAAACCTCGCCACAACAATAAATAGAACATGCTGAAGGGATAGATTCCTCTCACAGAGTCTCCCTGTGCTTTGGAACAAAATTCCAAACTACATTAGGCAGAGCCTCTCACTAACACTCTTCAAGAGAAACCTTGACGAGTGGATGGATAACAGAAAATACACCCCTGGGATCACTTCATTGGCTCTGCTTGACAGAGGATCAGTTAATTAATCAATGGGGTGGCAAAAGCTGACACACTCTGGCTAGGGTTATAAATGCCCTCGGACAGATAGCCTAGTATCTACCTATGAACCTATGAACCTAATAGGAAACAAGCAGAGAAATGACAACATGACTATTTTGATTTCCTGACATTCACAGTCTGTGTTCCTCAGGGATCATTTCTAGGACAACTTCTTTATACTTTGTTTATGAATGATTTACATTCCACCACTAAACCTGCTACCCCAGTACATTCTGCAGATGATATCAGTCTCATCTGCTCAGCCCAAACAATCTCCTTCCTACAGGAAAACCACAAAAGGCCTGTATAGCTACAGAATCCTGGCTAGATAGCTCATGCTTGCTTTTACATGCTAAAAAACACAGCTTTTCTTTCCTAAAAACTACTCCAAACAAAATATTTTCTATCCTATCAGTGAACAAAATAAAACTAGAATATGTCACACAGGCAAAACTCCTTGAAGTAATGCTCAATGATAATCCCAGATACAACCAACATGTTCTCCTACCCATCAATAAAACAAGTTATCACAAAGAAATGCCTCAGCTATGGTACCCAAAGACATTGAAGAACACCGTAGCAGAGGCATTTCTTTTAGGCTACTAGATTTGTTTGTGTTTCTGCATTGCCAACTGTCTTTGGTCATAAATTAAAGAACGTGGAAACAAGGTTCTCATTGCAGAGATAGGAAATTCCTCAATAATACCTAAAGAAAAAACATTTGCACAAACATATCTACTTACATCCCTACTTTATGCCACACCCATCTTTACAAATTTTAACCATCAAAAACAAACTAGAGACATCATACAACAAAATTGCAAAATTTGCAAGAAATAATCCTCAGGAAAAAAAAAAAAAAAAAAAACACCATTGCATAGCGTTAACTGGCTAGAACTTAAAAAAAAACACCTTAACTGCCATCAACTTATTACAGCCTATAAACTACTAAACTAATAAACTCCCCAGAAAAATAGTCAGCTCTAAAGGAAATACTACAAACCTAAACCACTAATCGAGCCCTATGATCCAACAACAGTTTTTCTATTTATCTATCTATCTATCTATCTATCTATCTATCTATCTATCTAAAAATCAAGTAACAGCACAAGAAATTCACTATACTCTTACAAGGTTGCAAAACCTGTAATCAAATCCACCCTGAAATAAGACAGGTTAGACACATTGCATGGCTTCAAAACTTTACTAAAGAAACACCTGATTAATAACTAGTTGTGTTCAAACACTACCGCAGGCTTACCCCACATACTCAACCTAAACTCCACCATCACATTTATACTCCCTTTATTTAACCTTTCTGTACCGTAATCTTACACATGTAACTTTATGTCTCTTTCACTAAGAAATCTCACAGTATATTCTCTCACAACTGTCTTTTATACTGCTCTTCTGCAGATTGCACTCCACACTGTACCTACTTTATCTCCTACAAAATGTATTTTCCAGGTAAACATCCTTATCTAAATTTTCTTTAATACAGGACTATACAAGCTCTCAACCTCAGTCTATCCGGTGCTTCATTTTACTCATTTTTGTCTTATGTTCTACCTCCCGCTAAATTCTACCTCAGTCTATCCGGTGCTTCATTTTACTCATTTTTGTCTTATGTTCTACCTCCAGCTAAATCCCATGCTGCCTTTGCTACCCTTATCTGTACTTCCCAATGGATAAACATAGTACATAAAGAAAAATTTGCATTTCCTTAAATTCATATGCTACTGTATGATGTAATATAATGTGTTCTAGATTTATTCATATAATTGTGTTTTCATGTAAATTCAATGTATTTTACAAAATGCCATTTTGTTGCCTTTAAATGTCTTGCCAAACATGTGGAGCTTTTCTCCCTAGGTCTACATTGAACGTGGGATAAACCCCAGTTCGAACTTCCCAGTAAAGAAAGAGAATTAAATAAATAAGAAGTGCATTTCATTTTTAGTGTCGATAAAGTGGTATCATATGCTGTCTCACAGTCTTAAAATTACACAGTAACTGTTCTTAATTCTATACAAGTGTTAATGAGCAAACAAATTTCCTTATGAATATTTTAATCTTGTGAGCTCCTTGCATCTTAGTTTATAGTTTATCTTTCTGATTCCTTGGGAAGGTAATCTCAAAGATTTTTTTGAAACAAAATCTTAAAATAGGACTTAGTCCATTCTTCATTTACAAGCCAGACTAGTATACTTATTTTTTAATGTTCTCAGAATTCTTTTGAATTGTTTTTTGTTTGTTTTACTGTGTTTACCAAATTTTGCATAATGTGACAAAAAAAAAAAAAACTATCAGCATGAAACAAGAAGTTAATAACAGGATAAAAACTTCTGATGGTCATTCACAATATCAAGATCAATTAATCATTAAATTCCATTAACTGTATGAGGAATTCTAACTATTTGATAAGATGACATGGGTTGCCAAGCTGTAAAATCAGAAACAAGAAATACTTAGTGTATAATGTGGAAAAGTAAACTACATACTTCAAGTTATAGAATGATACAACTGTATTATATAATGTATCAAAATATTTAAAGGGATAAAAATAGGATAAAGGCATAGTAAATGTAAAAATAACAATAAGGAAATGCTACTAAAATTACAATACTGCAGATAAGGAATATCAATGTAAAATGATCTTGGAGTAATTTAATAAAAGTGTAAGTTGTATGGCACTGTTATTCTTAAATCATAAACAATGGCATTAATTCACAATACCAATCTGTATTCTGGGATAACTTGCTCTATAGAAATGTATGCAAAAAAATAAAAAGATAAAAATCAGAGATTTCATGAGCTTATAAAATCAGAATATAGATCCCACTTCATTAAAATCTGTACAACTTTGTTCTTTCTTTCTGCTATCATTTTTTCTTTCCTACATATTTCCTTCATTGATTGAAATATGTAGAAACTTGAGGCATGTATATTCATTTCCATTGTCTGGTTATGGCCTTAACAAAACCATTAGATAGGGAATGGAGTGTGGTAATTGCAGGCCTAGCAAAGCTCCATATAACAAAATGTGCCACCTCTCAGCGTCTATAGTTGAGAACCATTGTTCTGTTTTCTCCCAAAAATGAGACCAAAATTGCTACAATAAGAGGCACTCAAAAAGATGTGCTCCTGTGATAGAAAATATTGTGGTCAGTTGTATCTCCAACATCTAGATTTTTAGTCACCACAATCAGTAAACAATTTATGTGGCATCGACAACAGATAGTGCATACTTTTCCATGCAAAAAACGTTCATCTAGGAGAAGTAACAGTTTTCTTCAGGAGTCAAAGTAACTGTAGGATATGACTGCCTGACTCCCCGAGATGTAATCTCAGTGGGGAATTCTCTTTAATCTCCTGTAATACACTGCAATACATTTGAGTCAATGTGGCCATTAATTTACATATTGATTACACGGGCAGATCATAATGCTCATTGTCTATCAAATATGGAAACAGCTTAGGGAAATATGACTTGAGCTGCCCTTTAACTAATGGTGCTGTGAAGGTGGACAAAAGCAGTGAGCATAGCTGGATGTAATTATATCTGATGTTTGTGAGAGAGGTGATATCTGTCTTTGCACTCCCTAAATAAGCTAATAGTATCATGAGAATAAACCTGAAGTGCTAGGTAGAGGTTATGATCCCACCATATTGATGATGATGGTGATGATGATGATGATATTGTCTATGGGAAAGTAATCCTGGCTCTAGAGATATACAGGTGTGTACTACATAGGAGGAAAAGTGTAGCCAGCATACCTGTGGAATCTAGTTTCTGCAAGTTCGCACATAACAGTGATAAATAGTATTCAAATGTTGTCAGGAGGCTATAGAAGGGAGTTGAGAGTGAAACCCACCTGCTATAGAAAACATTAAAGCATATCTAGTGTATCTATCTGGGTTTCTTTACTCATAATTTTGGGTAAAATTCCATATATAGACCATCACACAGTATTCTGCTCTGAAGTAGCAGAAGAAGGGCAAACTAATGCTAAGTCCAGGTAACAGCTTGATAGGTGACCAGTAGGTTGGGTATGTGAAGGCCACCTTGTTCAGATAGAGCATAATGTACAGTTTTATTACCTGTAGACCAAGCTGGTGACTTTATACATATCATTAATGGTTTGTCCAATTTCACAGAGTACAATTTGGGATTCTCAGGGGCAAAGCTTGAAAATTTAAAAGACTTTAGGGTACAATATCATCCTAAGCTCGAAAGAGATGCACCAAGTTCTGCAATCACTCAGACTTTGATACATTAGCTGATAGATAATGTATGCATTTCTATCCTGAGTTTTCTTCAGAGAAAGTACTAACTGGACCCCAGAATACCTAAAACAAGGTGGGTTAATAAAGAACAAATATATCTTTTGTATCAATGAAAGGGGGTAAATACCTGTTAGCATCAACATAGATTTAGAGTTTTTTACCTTATACCCCTAAAATTGCTGCCAACTATTTAAAGTTGCCCAGCATGCCCTTAAATTATCAATTGGATCAAAAAGTGAAAATAAAAAGTCATCTTTGTAAAGGGCCACACCAATGGTATGAACAGAGAAAGTGTCCAACTCCTGAGGAATGAAGAGTGACTTGCAAAATCTGTATTAAGTGCTCTATTGTCATAATAAACAACAAAGGGGCTAATGGGAAACCCTGTTGAAAACACTTTGCAAATTCTAAGTGACTGGAAAATAGATGGCTCTATCCTACCCACCTCAGAAGTCCCTTGATATATTGCCATGATATAATGTATAAAGGTTGATGGGAATTGGAAGCCCTCCAGTACTTTGACAAGATACACTGCAATAAATTTGAGTCAATGTGGCCATTAATTTACATATTGATTACACGGGCAGATCATAATGCTCATTGTCTATCAAATTTGGAAACAGCTTAGGGAAATATGAATTGAGCTGCCCTTTAACTAATGGTGCTGTGATGGTGGACAAAAGCAGTGAGCATGGCTGGATGTTATTATATCTGATGTTTGTGAGAGAGGTAATATCTGTCTTTGAACTCCCTAAATAAGCTAATAGTATCTTGAGAATAAGCCTGACATGTTAGGTAGAGGTTATGATCCCACCATATTGATGATGATGGTGATGATGATGATGATATTGTCTATGGGAAAGTAATCCTGGCTCTAGAGATATACAGGTGTGCACTACATAGGAGGAGAAGAGTAGCCAGCATACCTGTGGAATCTAGTTTCTGCAAGTTCACACATAACAGTGATAAATAATATTCAAATGTTGTCAGGAGGCTATAGAAGGGAGTTGAGAGTGAAACTCAACTGCCATAGAAAACATTAAAGCATATCTAGTGTATCTATCCGGGTTTCTTTACTCATAATTTTGGGTAAAATTCCATATATAGACAATCACACAGTATTCTGCTCTGAAGTAGCAGTAGAAGGGCAAGCTAATGCTAAGTCCAGGTAATAGCTTGATAGGTGACCAGTAGGTTTGGTATGTGAAGGCCACCTTGTTCAGATAGAGCATAATGTACAGTTTTATTACCTGTAGACCAAGCTGGTGACTTTATACATTTCATTAATGGTTTGTCTATTTTCACAGAGTACCATTTGGGATTCTCAGGAGCAAAGCTTGAAAATTTAGAAGACTTTAGGGTACAATATCATCCTAAGCTTGAAAGAGATGCACCAAGTTCTGCAATCACTCAGACTTTGATACATTAGCTGATAGATAATGCATGCATTTCTATCCTGAGTTTTCTTCAGAGAAAGTACTAACTGGACCCCAGAATACCTAAAACAAGGTGGGTTAATAAAGAACAAATATATCTTTACGAGCAGAGAAAGTGTCCAACTCCTGAGGAATGAAGAGTGACTTGCAAAATCTGTATTAAGTGCTCTATTGTCATAATAAACAACAAAGGGGCTAATCTGACAGAACTGTACAAACCTCTTCACTCGCCATGGAAAAATCTGCTGTCCTTTTCCCTAGCACGCAATTGGAACTCCCTTCCCCCCTCCATTCGTACCACTGCTAACCTTCCAGCTTTTAAAAAATCTCTACACACACACTTAACATCTTCCTGGGAATGCTCCTGCTCTCACCCCTCCTAGTCTAGCCTGCTTCCTACAGGCACCACATCATATATACCAGAAACTATAAATTAGCTAAAGCAATAACACCCTAATAATTCTTAAACTCTAGTATTCCATTCTAAATACTACATATTTTCTACAACAATGAAATGCTAGTCTTATATAGCATAACCAAAGATTCTTTGCTTGTAATCACCTGTTCCTCTGTTTTTTGTCTTGAACACACATTTCTCTATTTTGTCAACCACTGTTAAAGTTTTTTACCCCTGTTTTAATTTGTATTAATTTGACTGAATGTGTTAATGTGTAAACTTCTGTAATATTTTGTATCTTTATTCAGGAGCTTTTCTCCCCAGGACTCCATTGAAAACGGGTATTTCGGGCCCAATGGACAATCCTGGTAAATCAACTGTAAATAAATAAATAAATAAAATCTTTTGTATCAATGAAAGGGGGTAAATACCTGTTAGCATCTACATAGATTTAGAGTTTTTTACCTTATAGCCCTAAAATTGCTGCCAACTATTTAAAGTTGCCCAGCATTCCCTTAAATTATCCATTGGATCAAAAAGTGAAAATAAAAAGTCATCTTTGTAAAGGGCCACACCAATGGTATGAACAGAGAAAGTGTCCAACTCCTGAGGAATGAAGAGTGACTTGCAAAATCTGTATTAAGTGCTCTATTGTCATAATAAACAACAAAGGGGCTAATGGGAAACCCTGTTGAAAACACTTGCAAATTCTAAGTGACTGGAAAATAAATGGCTCTATCCTACCCACCTCAGAAGTCCCTTGATATATTGCCATGATATAATGTATAAAGGTTGATGGGAATTGGAAGCCCTCCAGTACTTTGACAAGATATGACCATTTAATATTATCAATAACTTTCCCACATCAACAGAAAGTAAAGATGCCTTAGCAAGATACCTTTGTTCCAGTCAGGCAGTTGCCCTTAGTACGCAATTTCATGATAACCTTCCCTTCCTGAACTATATGTGATTTATGTGAGTAAGTGCTTGAAGTAATGGGGTTATACTCACCACCCATATGGCCACATAACTCTTACTGTCACCATTTAATAGTGACAGTGGTATATAGCTAGACAGGTATGCAGGATCCTTCCCTGGCTTGATGAAAAACATTTGCTCCCATAACGGGGAGGGAACCCCCACCTTCATGTATATAGAGAGGTGTGCCCCCCATAATAGGTTAAGAGCTGGAGAGGGAATTTTTTTGTAGAACTTTGCAGGGAAACCACCTGGGCCCAGTGCCTTAACAGTTTTCAAATCTTCTAATCATCTCCATCATTTTTAACAAATTAGGGGGGACTCATCAACCGTTGTTAATGATCTTTACACAAAGTGGGCAAAGTAGGAGGAACAGGCAGTATATAGCTTTCATTTTACCCCCCCCTCCATGAAAGGAGAACAGTTAGTATAAATTTTCTGATAGGAAGTTTGAAATGTTATTAGGACACTGTTAGGGGAAATGGAATCACTAGGGTTTATGTTAGATAAAGACATCCACAAAGTGTGGTCTTTTACATTCCGTTTACATTTTTAAATAGTCTGGAGCAGACCAGTACAGAAATATCTCAGACAAAGCCTGTCTTGGGCAAATTCTATTTTCCTTTTTATAATTTAATGTATCAGTGATTTGGTTGCCCTTATTGTTTCAGTGGGAGTTTAGTTTCCTGGGAGTTCCTTTGATGGAGGCATATTTCAGTTGTAGTAACTGAATGTGTGTATTCCATCACTTGTACAACCCATTAGTCCATGCCCTTAATTTGCCCTGTAAGTATCCCTATCGCTGAGAGTGTGAGAAGGACAGTTCCCTTTTTATTGTGCGTCTGTGAATTCCTGAGTACCCAAAATTAGCTGCTTTGAAAATTCTAGATGTCTGATGTAATAAGGATATAGATGCCAAAATTTGGGAGGTGAGGGATCTAGAGTAGCCAGTCACTTTTTTTTTCAATTTCTTCTCTAGTCTATTCTCATTTGACTTCATACAACTTTTCTTCTTCTCTTTTGGCTGTTCCCCTTAGGGGTTGCCACAGGGGATCATCTGTTTCAATTTTTTCCTGTCCTCTGCATCTTGTTCTGTCACACCAACCACCTGTATGTCTTCCCTCACTACATCCATAAACCTTATCTTAGGCCTTCCTCTTTTCCTCTTACCTGGCAGCTCCATCCTTGGTATCTTTTTCCCAATATAACCAGCATCCCTCCTCAGCACATGTCCAAACCAACACAATCACGTCTCTCTGGCTTTGTCTCCAAACCTTCCAACCTGAGCTGACCCTCTAATAAACTGATTCTTAATTCTGTCCATCCTCGTCACAC